>NW_027045961.1:2500-39011 GCF_025399875.1 Dalotia coriaria | reverse complement strand
GAAAAAAACCTTTTTTTTTTTTTTTTGCGTCTTTTAAACATTTCAACGATTAAAATCTTGCAAATGCTTTTTTTTGAAAAAACACACTTTTTGAGCAATCTCGTTTTAACGCGTAAACAGCATAAAAAACAATTTTTTTACCTTTTTTTATTAATATTGCTTCTATTTTAACGATTTCAACGATAAAAAAAGCTTGTCTTATTTTAGCAAAACACCCGTTTTGGTTTTAATTGCGTTTTAACGCGTAAAAAAACAAAAAAACGAAAAATTTTATTATTCTTTTTTTATTAATTTGCTTCTATTTGAACGATTTCAACGATTAAAATGCTTGAAAATGCTTATTTTAGCGGGGAACGCCGTTTTGGCTTTAATCGCTTTTTAAGGGTAAAACAGCATAAAACCGACAATTTTTTTATTTTCTTTTTTTATTAATATTGCGTCTATTTGAACATTTCAACATCTAAAATGTTTGAAAATGCTTTTTTTGCAAAAAAAATACTTTTTGAGTTTTTCTGCGTTTAAGGGAAAAACAGCAAAAAAACCAATTTTTTTATTATTCGTTTTTTTTTAAATTTGCGTCTATTTAAAACATTTCAACGATCAAAATGCTTGAAAATCTTATTTTAGCAAAACAGCACGTTTTATTTTTAATCTGCTTTTTAACGCGAAAAACAGCAAAAAAAACGACAATTTTTATTATTCTTTTTTATTAATTTTTTTTCATTTGAACATTTCAACGATCTAAAATGTTTGAAAATGCTTTTTTAGCAAAACAGCACGTTTGAGCTTTAATCTGCGTTTTAACGCGTAAAACACATAAAAAAAAATTTTTATTATTCGTTTTTTTTAAATTAGCTTCTATTTGAACGATTTCAACGATCTAAAATGCTTAAAAATGCTTTTTTAAAAGCAAAACAACGTTTTGAGCTTTAATCTCGTTTTAACGCGAAAAACAAAAAAAACGACGTTTTTATTATTCTTTTTTATTAATATTGTTTCTATTTGAACGATTTAAACGATCTAAAATGCTTAAAAAGCATTTTAGAAAAAACAGCACGTTTTGAGCTTTAATCTGCGTTTTAAGGGTAAAAAACATAAAAATGACAAAATTTTTTATTATTCGTTTTTTTTTAAACCCCAAACGTTTTAAAAAATCTTTTTTTTAGGAAAAAGCCTTTTTAGCCATTCTGCGTTTTAACGCGTAAAACCATAAAAACGACGAAATTTTTATTATTCGTTTTTTTTTTTATTGCGTCTATTTGAACGTTTTCAACGATCTTTTTGAAAATGCTTATTTTAGCAAAACAGCCGTTTTTTTTTAATTCGTTTTTAACGCGTAAAACGCAAAAAAACGACAAATTTTTATTATTCGTTTTTATTAATATTGCTTCTATTTGAACGATTTCAACGATCTAAAATGAAAAAAGTTTATTTTAGCAAAACCACGTTTTGAGCTTTAATCTGCGTTTAACGCGTAAAACAGCAAAAAAACGACAAAATTTTTTTATTATTCTTTTTTTAAATTTTGCGTCTATTTAAACATTTAAACGTTCTAAAATGCTTGAAAATTTTTTTTAGCAAAAAAAAGACGTTTTGAGCTTTAATCTGCGTTTTAACGCGTAAAAAACAAAAAAACGACAATTTTTTATTATTCGTTTTTTTTAAATATTGCGTTTTTTTGCGATTTAAACGATCTAAAATGCTTGAAAATGCTTATTTTAGCAAAACAGCACGTTTTGAGCTTTTTTCTTTTTAACGCGTAAAACAGCAAAAAAACGCAATTTTTTATTATTCGTTTTTATTAATATTTTCTTTTAACATTTCAACGATCTCAAATGCTTGATAATGTTATTTAAGCAAAACAGCACTTTTTTGGCTTTAATCTGCTTTTTAACGCGAAAAAACAAAAAAATGACATTTTATTATTCTTTTTTCATAATATTGCGTCTATTTGAACGTTTAACGATCAAAAATGCTTGAAAATGCTTATTTTAAGAAAACAGTTTTACCCTTTTTGCTTTTTAAAGCGTAAACCAAAAACGCAGAAATTTTTTTTTTCGTTTTATTTTTTGCGTTTATTTGAACGATTTAAACATCTAAAATGTTGAAAATGCTTTTTTTAGCAAAACAGCACGTTTTGATTTTAATTTGGGTTTTAACGCGTAAAAGCAAAAACAAAAATTTTTATTATTCGTTTTTTTTAAATTTGCTTCTATTTGAACGATTTAACGATCTAAAATGCGAAAATGCTTATTTTAGAAAAACACCCTTTTTTGAGCTTTAATCTGCGTTTTAAGGGTAAAACAGCAAAAAAAACGCGAAATTTTTATTATTGTTTTTATTTACGTCTATTTGAACGATTTCAACTTTAAAATGCGAAAATGCTTATTTTAGCAAAACAGTACGTTTGAGCTTTAATCGGGTTTTAAACCCGTAAAACAGAAAAACGCTTTTTTATTATTCGTTTTTTTTAAAATTTTGCGTCTATTTGAACGTTTAAACGATAAAAAATGCTTGAAAATGCCTTTTTACAAAAAACAGCGTTTTGAGCTTTAATCAGCTTTTTAACGCGTAAAAAGCATAAAAACGACGAAATTTTTATTATTCTTTTTTTTATTAATATTGCGTCAATTTTTTGAACGATTTCAACGATCTAAAATGTTGAAAATGCTTATTTTAGCAAAACAGCTTTTTTGAGTTTAATTGCGTTTAACGCGTAAAACACATAAAACGACAATTTTTTATTATTTTTTTTTTAATATTGTTTTATTTGAACGATTTCAACGATCTAAAATGCTTAAAATGCTTATTTTAGCAAAACAGCACGTTTTGGCGAGCTTTTAATCTGCGTTTTGGCGTAAAAATTGTATAGGAAACGACAAATTTTTTATTATTCGTTTTTTATTATGTACTTCTATTTGAACGATTTCAACGATCTAAAATGCTTGAAAATGCTTATTTTTAGCAAAACAGCACGTTTTTTTGAGCTTTTAATCTGCGCGTATTAACGCGTAAAACAGCATGAAAATGACGAATTTTTATTATTCGTTTTTATTAATATTAGCTTCTATTTAAACGATTTCAACGATCTAAAATTAGCGAAAATGCTTATTTTTATAAAACAGCACGTTTGAGCTTTAATCTGCGTTTTAACGCGTAAAACAGCATAAAACGACGAAAATTTTGTTATTCGTTTTTTATTAATATTGCTTCTATTTGAACGTTCAACGATCTAAAATGCTTGAAAAATGCTTATTTTGTAAAACAGCACGTTTTGAGCTTTAATCTGCGTTTTTAACGCGTAAACAGCATAAAAACGACGGGAATTTTTTTATTATTCGTTTTATTAATATTGCTTCTATTCGCGATTTCAACGATCTAAAATGCTTATTTTAGCAAAACAGCACGTTTTGAGCTTTAATCTGCGTTTTAACGCGTAAAACAGCATAAAAATGACGAAATTTTTTATTATTCGTTTTTATTAATATTGCGTCTATTTGAACGATTTCAGCGATCGTGCCCAGAAAATGCCCATTTTAGCAAAACAGCGTTTTGAGCTTCATTCTGCGTTTTAACGCGTAAAACAGCATAAAACGACGGAATTTTTATTATTCGTCATGTTTTTATTGCGTCTATTTGAACGATTTCCAGCAATCTAAAATGCTTGAAAATGCTTATTTTAGCAAAACAGCACGTTTTGAGTTTTTAACCCGCTTTTTTAACGCGTAAAACAGCATAAAACGACGAATTTTTATTTTCTTTTTTATTAATATTCCCATCTATTTGAACGATTTCAACGATCTAAAATGCTTGAAAATCCCTATTTTAGAAAACAGCACTTTTTGAGCTTTAATCAGGGGTTTTAAACCCTAAAAAACCCAAAAAAACGACAAATTTTTTTATTATTCTTTTTTTATTAATTTTTTGCTTCTTTTTGAACGATTTCAACGTCTAAAATGCTTGAAAATGCTTATTTTAGAAAAAACAGCCTTTTTGAGTTTTTGTCTGCGTTTTAACGCGTAAAACAGCATAAAATCCCCAAAAATTTTTTATTATTGGGAAATTAATATTGCGCCTATTTGGAAACGATTTCAACGATCTTCTTGAAAATGCTTATTTTAGCAAAACACCCTTTTTGAGCTTCTTCTCCCCCAAACGCAAAAAACATAAAACGACAAAATTTTTTATTATTCGTTTTTTTTTTTATTGCGTCTATTTGAACGATTTCAACGTCTAAAATGCTTGAAAATGTTTTTTGGCAAAACAGCCCCTTTTTTGGGTTTTTAATCTGCGTTTTAAGGGTAAAACAGCATAAAACGAAAAATTTTTTTTATTATTCGTTTTTTATTAATTTTTGCTTCTAAAGGGGTTTTCCCAACGATCTAAAAGGGCAAAAATGCCTATTTTGAAAACAGCACTTTTTTAAAGGTTTTTAATCACCCCTTTAACGCGAAAAACAACATAAAACAGAAATTTTTATTATTCTTTTTTTTTTTATTAATATTGCGTCTATTTGAAGTTTAAACGATCAAAATGCTTGAAAATGCTTATTTTGAAAAAAATTTTTTACGTTTTGAGTTTTTAATCTGCTTTTTAACCCGTAAAACAGCAAAAAAACGACGAATTTTTTTAATTCGTTTTTAAATTTGCGTCTATTTGAACGATTTCAACGATCAAAAAATGCTTAAAAACCTATTTAGCAAAACAGCACGTTTTGAGCTTTAATCAGCAACGCTGGCATAAAACGACAAAATTTTTTTATTATTCGTTTTTTATTAATATTGGGGTCAATTTGAACGATTTCAACGTCTAAAATGCTTGAAAATGCTTTTTTTAGCAAAACAGAAATTTTTTGGGGGTTTTAATCTGCGTTTTAACGCGAAAAACCATAAAACGACGAATTTTTTATTATTCGTTTTTATTAATATTGTTTTATTTGAACGATTTCAACGACCCAAAAAATGCTTAAAATTTATTTTAGCAAAACAGCCGTTTTGAGCTTTAATCTGGTTTAACGCGTAAAAAAACAAGAAACGACAAATTTTTATTATTCTTTTTTATTAATATTGCTTCTTTTTTGAAGGGTTTAAACGACCCTAAAATGCTTAAAAAATGCTTATTTTAGCAAAACAGCACGTTTTGAGCTTTAAATCTGCGTATTAACGCGTAAAACAGAAATAAAAATGACGAATTTTTATTATTCTTTTTTTTATTAATATTGCTTCTTTTTTAAACATTTCAACGTCTAAAATGCGAAAATGCTTATTTTAGCAAAAACACCCGGGGTTTTGGGGTCTGCGCGCGTAAAACAGCAAAAAAAAAAAACGAAAATTTTATTATTCGTTTTTTTAATTTGGGTTTCATTTGAACGTTTTTTCCGATCTAAAATGTTGAAAATGCTTTTTTTAAAGCAAAACAGCACGTTTTGAGCTTTAATCCCGTTTTAACGCGTAAAACCCCAAAAAAACGACAAAATTTTTTATTATTCTTTTTTATTAATATTCTTTTTTTAAAGGGGTTTCAACGATCTAAAATGCTTATTTTACCCCAAAACAGCACGTTTTGAGCTTTAATCTGCGTTTTAAAAAAAAACAAAAATGACGAAATTTTTTTTTTTTAATTATTTTTTTTTAATATTGCGTCTATTTGAACGATTTCAACGATAAAATGCTTGAAAATACTTTTTTTTAGAAAAACAACTTTTTGACTTCATTCTGCGTTTTAACGCGTAAAAAAACAAAAAAACGAGGGAATTTTTATTATTCGTTTTTTTTTTTTTCCCGTCTATTTGAACGATTTCAACAATCTAAAATGCTTGAAAATGCTTTTTTTTAGCAAAACAGCACTTTTTGGGTTTTAATCTGCGTTTTAACGGGGTAAAAAAACATAAAACGACAAATTTTTTTTATTATTCGTTTTTATTAAATATTGCGTCTATTTGAACGTTTTCCCAAGATCTAAAATGCTTGAAAATGCCTTTTTAGCAAAACAGCACCGTTTTGAGTTTTAATAAACTTTTTAAAGCGTAAAACAAAAAAAACGAGGGGAATTTTTATTATTCGTTTTTTATTAATATTGCTTCTATTTGAAAAATTTCAACGATCTAAAATGCTTGAAAATGCTTTTTTTACCCAAAACAGCCGTTTTGAGCTTTTAATCTGCGTTTTAACGCGTAAAACAGCATAAAAATGACAGAAATTTTTATTATTCGTTTTTTTATTATGTGCGCCTATTTGAACCTTTCAGCGATCGTCTTGTCTTATTTTATAAAGCGGCACGTTTGAGCTTCATTCTGCGTTTTTAACGCGTAAAACGCTTATAAAACGACAGAATTTTTTATTATTCGTTTTTATTTTTATTGCATTATTTGAACGGTTCAACGATCTAAAAATGCTTAAGAAAATGCTTTATTTTAGCAAAACAGCACGTTTTGAGCTTTTAATCACGTTTTAGCATAAAGCAACATAAAACGACAAATTTTATTGTATTAGTTTTTATTAATGTAGCCTTCTGTTGAACGATTTCAACGATCTAAAATGCTTGAAAATGCTTATTTTGTAAAATAGCACGTTTTGAGCTTTAATCTGCGTTTTAACGCGTAAAACAGCATAAAACGACGAAATTTTTTTATTATTCGTTTTTTATTTTTATTGCGTCTATTGGAACGATTTCAACGATCACAAAATGCCCGAAAATGCTTATTTTAGCAAACAGCGTTTTGAGCTTTAATCTGCGTTTTAACGCGTAAAACAGCGAAAACGACGAATTTTTTATTATTCGTTTTTATTAATATTGCTTCTGGCTGAACGATTTCAACGATCAAAAATGCTTGAAAATGCTTATTTTAGCAGCAAAACAGCACGTTTGAGTTTTAATCTGCGTTTTCACGCGTAAAACGCCAAAACGACAGAATTTTTATTATTCGTTTTTTTATTAATATGCGTCTGTTGAACGATTTCAGCTTACGATCTAAAATGCTTGAAAATGCCTATTTTAGCAAAACAGCACGTTTTGAGCTTTAATCAGCAGCGTTTTAACGCGTAAAACAGCATAAAAACGACGAAATTTTTTATTATTCGTTTTTTTTTAGTTTTTATTGCGTCTGTTTGAACGATTTCAACGATCTAAAATGCTTGAAAATGCTTATTTTAGCAAAACAGCGTTTTTGAGTTTAATCTGCGTTTTAACGTAAAACAGCATAAAACGACGAATTTTTATTATTCGTTTTTTTTATTAATATTGCTTCTATTTGAACGATTTCAACGATCTAAAATGTGCTTGAAAATGCTTATTTTTAGCAAAACAGCACGTTTTGAGCTTTGAATCTGCGTTTTAACGCGGAAAACAGCATAAAACGACGTATTTTTTTATTATTCGTTTTTTTTTTATTAATATTGCTTCTATTTGAACGATTTCAACGATTTAAAAGATGCTTGAAAATGCTTATTTTAGCAAAACAGCACGTTTTGAGCTTTTGTCTGCGTTTTAACGAGTAAAACAGCATAAAAGGCTTGACGAATTTTTATTATTCGTTTTTTATTAATATTGCTTCTATTTGAACGATTTCAACGATCTAAAATGCTTGAAAATGCTTATTTTTAGCAAAACAGCACGTTTGAGCTTTAATCTGCGTTTTAACGCGTAAAACAGCATAAAAACGACGGAATTTTTTTTTATTATTTGTTTTTATTGATATTGCGTCTATTTGAACGATTTCAACGATCTAAAATGCTTGAAAATACTTATTTTAGCAAAACAGCACGTTTGAGCTTTTAATCTGCGTTTAACGCGTAAAACAGCATAAAAACGACGAAATTTTTATTATTCGTTTTTTATTAATATGCGTCTATTTGAACAGTTTCAACGATGTAAAATGCTTGAAAATGCTATTTTAGCTAAAACAGCACGTTTTGAGCTTTAATCTGCGTTTTAACGCGTAAAACAGCATAAAACGACGAATTTTTATTATTCGTTTTTATTAATGTGCTTCTATTTGAACGATTTCAACGATCTAAATGGCGAAAATGCTTATTTTGTATAAAACAGCACGTTTTGAGTTTTTTAATCTGCGTTTTGCTGCCCGTAAACATAAAACGACGAAATTTTTTATTATTCGTTTTTATTAATATTGCGTCTGTTGAACGATTTCAACGATCTAAAATGCTTGAAAATGCCTATTTTATGAAACAGCACGTTTTGAGCTGTCCAGCGTTTTAACGCGTAAAACGCTTATAAAACGACAGAAATTTTATTATTCGTTTTTTAGTTTTATTGCGTCTGTTTGGGCAATTTCAACGATCTAAAATGCTTGAAAATGCTTATTTTAGCAAAACAGCACGTTTGAGCTTTTAGTCTGCGTTTTTAACGCGTAAGAGCAGCGCAAAGACAGGGAATTTTTTTTATTATTCGTTTTTATTAATATTAGCTTCTATTTTAACGATTTCCAACGATCTAAAATGCTTGAAAATGCTTATTTTAGCAAAACAGCACGTTTGAGCTTTAATCATACTTTAACACAAACAACATAAAACGGCAATTTTATTGTGCGTTTTATTAATATTGCTTCTATTTAGGGCAATTCAACGATCTAAAATGCTTGAAAATGCTTATTTTAGCAAAACAGCACGTTTTGAGCTTTTAATCTGCGTTTAACGCGTAAAACAGCATAAAACCGACGAATTTTTTATTATTCGTTTTTTTATTAATATTGCTTCTATTTGAACGATTTCAACGTCGGAAATGCTTGAAAACTATTTATTTAGCAAAACAGCACGTTTTGAGCTTTAATCTGCGTTTTAACGCGTAAAACAGCATAAAACGACGAAATTTTTATTATTCGTTTTTATTAATATTGCGTCTATTTGAACGATTTCAACGTCTGATAGCGAAAATGCCTAAACGCAAAACAGCACGTTTGAGCTTTAATCAGCGTTTTTAACGCGTAAACAGCATAAAACGACGAAGGAATTTTTATTATTCGTTTTTATTTTTTATTGCGTCTGTTGAACGATTTCAACGATCTAAAATGCTTGAAAATGCTTATTTTAGCAAAACAGCACGTTTTTGAGCTTTTAATCTGCGTTTTAACGTAAACAGCATAAAACGACAGATTTTTATTATTCGTTTTTTTTTATTAATGTGCTTCTATTTAGACGGTTCAGCGAGTCTAAATGCTTGAAAGTAGCGTACAGCAAAACAGCACGTTTTGAGCTTTTAATCTGCGTTTTAACGCGTAAAACAGCATAAAACGACGAATTTTTATTATTCGTTTTTATTATTATTGCTTCATTTGAAGATTTCCAACGATCTAAAATCGCGTAGCATTTTTAGCAAAACAGCGCGTTTGAGCTTTGTGTCTGCGTTTTAACGCGCGTAAAACAGCGCATAAAAACGACAGAAATTTCTGTTATTCGTTTTATTAATATTGCACGTCTATTTGAACGATTTCAGCGTCTAAAATGCTTGAAAATGCTTATTATTTTATAAAACAGCACGTTTGAGTTTTAATCTGCGTTTAACGTAAAACAGCATACAAAAACGACGAATTTTTATTATTCGTTTTTTATTAATATTGCTTCTATTTGAACGATTTCAACGATCTAAAATGCTTGAAAATGCTTATTTTAGCAAAACAGCACGTTTTGAGCTTTTAATCTGCGTTTTAACGCGTAAACAACATAAAACGACAGACGCTTTATTTTGTTTTATTGATATTGCGTCTGTTTGAACGATTTCAACGATCTAAAATGCTTGAAAATACTTATTTTTATAAAACAGCACGTTTGAGCTTTGTCACGTTTAACGCGTAAAACAACATAAAACGACGGGGTACTTTTATTATTCGTTTTATTAATATTGCGCGTCTATTTGAAGACGATTTCAACGATGTAAAATCTTGAAAATGCTTATTTTAGCAAAACGGCACGTTTTGAGCTTTAATCTGCGTTTAACACGTAAACAGCATAAAACGACGAATTTTTGTATTCGTTTTATTAATGTGCTTCTATTTGAACAGTTTCACCGATCTAAAATGCTTGAAAATGCTTATTTTAGCAAAACAGCACGTTTGAGTTTTAATCTGCACGTTTTAACGCGTAAAACAACATAAAACGACGAAATTTTATTGTCGTTTTGTGTATTGCGTCTATTTGAACGATTTCCAACGATCTAAAATGCTTGAAAATGCTTATTTTAGCAAAACAGCACTTTTTGAGCTTTAATCCGTTTTAACGCGTAAAACACATAAAACGACGAAATTTTTATTATTCGTTTTTTTTAATATTCAAGTCTATTTGAACATTTCAACGATCTAAATGCTTAAAACCCTGTTTTAGCAAAACAGCGTTTTGAGCTTTAACAGCGTTTTAACGAAAACAAAAAAGAAATTTTTATTATTCGTTTTTTAGTTTATGCGTCTAGAACGATTTCAACGATCTAAATGCGAAAATGCTTTTAGCAAAACAGCACGTTTTAAGCTTTAATCTCGTTTTAACGCGTAAAATTATAAACGATTTTTTATTATTCGTTTTTTAATATTTGCGCTATTTGAAATTTCACGATAAAATACTTTAAAAAATGCTTTTGCAAACAGCACGTTTTGAGCTTTAATCAGCGTTTTAACGCGTAAACAATAAAACGCGATTTTTTTTATTTCTTTTATTTAAATGCTTGAAAATCTATTTAACGATTAACTTTAATGGCTTAAATGCTTTTAGAAAACAGCACTTTTGAGCTTTTATTCGTTTTAACCGTAAAACAGCATAAAACGACGAATTTTATTATTCGTTTTATAATATTGCTTCTATTTGAACGATTTCAACGATTTAAATGCTAAAAGCTTATTTTAGCAAAAAGCACGTTTTGAGTTTATTCTGCGTTTTAACGCGTAATAACGATTCAACGACAAATTTTTATTATTTTTATTTTTGCAAGCGTCTATTTGAACGATTTCAACGATCTAAAATGCTAAAACTGCTTATTTTTGCAAAACAGCCGTTTTGAGCTTTTAATCTCTTCTTAAGTAAACACATAAAACGACGAATTTATTATTGTTTTTATAATATGTTCTATTTGAACTGGATTTCACGATCAAAATGCTTGAAAATGGTTATTTTAGCAAACAGTACGTTTTGAGTTAATCTGCGTTTTTAACGTAAAACAGCATAAAACAGAATTATATTCGTTTTTTATAATATTGCGTCTGATTTGAACGATTTCAACGATCTAAAATGCTTGAAAATCTTATTTTAGCAAAAAAACACGTTTTGAGCTTTTATCTGCGTTTAACGTAAAACAGCAAAACAACGAATTTTTATTTTCGTTTTATTAATATTGCTTCTATTTGAACATTTCAACGATCTAAAATGCTTAAAATGCATTTTACAAAACAGCACGTTTTTGAGCTTTTTTTCGTTTTAACGCGTAAAACATAAAACGACGAAATTTTTATTATTCGTTTTATTAATATTGTTCTATTTGAACGATTTCACGACTAAAATGCTTGAAAATGCTTATTTTAGCAAAACAGCACGTTTTGAGCTTTAATCTACGTTTTAACGCGTAAAACAGTATAAAAACGACGAATTTTTTATTATTCGTTTTAATTAATATTGCTTCTATTTGAACGATTTCAACGATCTAAAATGCTTGAAAATGCTTATTTTAACAAAACAGCACGTTTTGAGCTTTTAATCGCAGTTTTAACGCGTAAAACAGCATAAAACGACGAATTTTTTATTGGTCGTTTTTTTATTAATATTCAACTTCTATTTGAACGATTTCAACGATCTACAAAATGCTTAACGTCTTATTTTAGCAAAACAGCACGTTTGAGCTTTAATCACCGCGTTTTAACGCGTAAAAAGAGCAGCATAAAACGACGAATTTTTTGATACTTCGTTTTATTAATATTGCGTCTATTTGAAGACGATTTCAATGATCTAAAATGCTTGAAAATGCTTATTTTAGCAAAACAGCACGTTTTGAGCTTTAATCTGCGTTTTAACGCGTAAAACAGCTTATAAAACGACGAATTTTTATTATTCGTTTTTATTAATATTGCTTCTATTTGAACGATTTCAACGTCCTAAAATGCTTGAAAATGCTTATTTTAGCAAAACAGCACGTTTTGAGCTTTATTCTGCGTTTTAACGCGTAAAACAGCATAAACACGACGAAATTTTATTATTCGTTTTATTTTTGTGCGCACGTCTATTTGAACGATTTCAACGATCTAAAATGCTTAAAACTGCTTATTTTTTACATAGAAACAGCACGTTTTTGAGCTTTTGTCTACGTTTTAACGCGTAAAACAGCTTATAAAAACGACAGGTACATTATTCGTTTTTTATTAATATTGTTTCTATTTGAACGATTTCAACGATCTAAAATGCTTGAAAGTAAGCATTTTTAGCAAAACAGTACACGTTTTGAGCTTTTAATCTGCGTTTTAACGCGTAAAACAGCATAAGAAACGGCAATTTTATTATTCGTTTTTTATTAATATTGCGTCTATTTGAACGATTTTCAACGATCTAAAAATGCTTGAAAATGCTTATTTTAGCAGAACGGCACGTTTTGAGGAAGGCGCAAAACAGCACGTTTTTGAGCTTTAATCTGCGTTTTAACGCGTAAAACAGCTTATAAAAATGACGAATTTTTATTATTCGTTTTATTAATATTGCTATTTAAAAACAGTTTCAACGATCTAAAATTAGCGAAAATGCTTATTTTTAGCAAAACAGCACGTTTTGAGCTTTAATCTGCGTTTAACGCGTAAAGAGCAACATTAAAACGACGAAATTTTTTATTATTCGTTTTTTTATTAATATTGCTTCTATTTAGTTGATTTCAACGATCTAAAATGCTTTGAAAATGCTTATTTTTTAGCAAAACAGCGTTTTAGAGAGCTTTTAATCTGCATTTTAACGCGAAAACAGCTTGCAAAACGACATAATTTTTTATTATTCGTTTTTATTAATATTGCTTCTATTTGAACGATTTCAACGATCTAAAATGCTTGAAAATGCTTATTTTAACAAAACAGCGTTTTAATTTAATCTGCGTTTTAACGCGTAAAACAACATAAAACGACGAATTTTTATTATTCGTTTTTATTAATATTGCTTCTATTTGAACGATTTCAACAATCTAAAATGCTTGAAAATGCTTATTTTAGCAAAACAGCACGTTTTAAGGCTTTAATCTGCCACGTTTTAACATACGTAAAACAGCGTATAAAACGACAAGATTTTTTGATATTCGTTTTTATTAATATTGCGTCTATTTGAACGATTTCAACGATCTAAAATGCTTGAAATGCTTGTTACAGCAAAACAGCACGTTTGAGGCTTGACTGCGTTTTAACGAGTAAAACAGCATAAAAGAAACGACGAAATTTTATTATTCGACCGTTTTTATTAATATTTAGCCTTATTTGAACGGTTTCAACGATCTAAATGCTTGAAAATGCTTATTTTAGCAGCAAACAGCGCGTTTTTGAGCTTTTAATCTGCCTTTTAACGCGTAAAACAGCATAAAACGGCAATTTTTTATTATTCGTTTTTATTAATATTGCTTCTATTTGAACGATTTCAACGATCTAAAATGCTTGAAAATGATTACATTTTTAGCAAAACAGCACGTTTTGAGAAGCACGTCCTGCCGTTTTAACGCGTAAAACGAAAGCATAGAAACGACGAAATTTTTATTATTCGTTTTATTAATGTTGCGTCTATTTGAACGATTTCAACGATCTAAAATAGCGAAAATGCTTATTTTGACAAAACAGCACGTTTGAGAGCATTAATCTGCGTTTTAACGCGTAAAACAGCATAAAACGACAGATTTTTTTATTATTCGTTTTTATTAATATTGCTTCTATTGAACGATTTCAACGATCTGAAATGCTTGGAAGTAAGCATTTTAACAAAACAGCACGTTTTGAGCTTTAATCACGTTTTAACGCGTAAAACGGTATATAAAAACGACGAATTTTTGGTATTCGTTTTTTATGAATATTGCTTCTATTTGAACGATTTCAACGATCTAAATGCTTGAAAATGCTTATTTTTATAAAACTGCACGTTTGAGCTTTAATCTGCGTTTTTAACGCGTAAAACAACATAAAACGACGAATTTTTTTTATTCGTTTTTTTTATTAATATTGCGTCTATTTGAACGATTTCAACGATCTAAAATGCTTGAAAAATGCTTATTTTATAGAAACAGCGTTTTGAGCTTTAATCTGCGTTTTAACGCGTAAAACAGCTTATAAAACGACGAATTTTTATTATTCGTTTTTTATTAATAACGCTTCTATTTGAACGATTTCAACGATCTAAAATGCTTGAAAGTGCTTATTTTTAGCATAAAACAGCACGTTTTGGGCTATGATGCGTTTTAACAGGTAAAACAGCATAAAACGACGAAATTTTATTGTGCGTTTTTATTAATATTACGTCCTATTTGAACGATTCCGAGCGATCTAAAATGCTTGAAAATGCTTATTTTAGCAAAACAGCACGTTTTGACTTTTAATCTGCGTTTAACGCGTAAAACAGCATAAAATGACGAATTTTTTTATTATTCGTTTTTATTATTGCTTCTATTTAAACGATTTCAGCTTGATCTAAAATTAGCGAAAGTAGCATTTTTAGCAAAACAGCACGTTTTGAGCTTTAATCTGCGTTTTAGCGCGTAAAACAGCATAAAACGACGAAATTTTTTATTATTCGTTTTTTATTAATATTGCTTCTATTTGAACGATTTCAACGATCTAAAATGCTTGAAAATGCTTATTTTAGCAAAACAGCACGTTTTGAGCTTTTAATCTGCATTTAACGCGTAAAACAACATAAAACCGACGGGTACATTATTCGTTTTTTTATTATGTGCTTCTATTTGAACGATTTCAGCGATCTAAAATGCTTGAAAATGCTTATTTTAGCAAAACAGCACGTTTTGAGCTTTTAATCGCCGTTTTAAGCAGCGTAAAACAACATAAAACGACGGGGAAATTTTTGTATTCGTTTTATTAATATTTGCGCACGTCCTATTTGAACGATTTCAACGATCTAAAATGCTTGAAAATGCCTAATATTTTAGCAAAAACAGCGTTTTTGAGCTTTTAATCGAAAAGCGTTTTAACGCGTAAAACATATAAAAACGACGAAATTTTTATTATTCGTTTTATTTTTTATTGCGTCTATTTGAACGATTTCAACGATCTAAAATGCTTGAAAATGTATTTTAGCAAAACAGCACGTTTTGAAGACTTTAATCATAACGTTTTAACACGTAAAACAGCATAAAACGACGAATTTTATTATTCGTTTTTTTTTATTAATAGTACTTCTATTTGGCGAACGATTTCAACGATCTAAAATGCTTGAAATGCTTATTTTAGCAAAACAGCACGTTTTTGACTTTTAATCTGCATTTTAACGCGTAAAACAGCATAAAACGACGAATTTTTATTATTCGTTTTATTATTATTTGCTTCTATTTTGAAAGATTTCCAACGATCTAAAATGCTTGAAATGCTTATTTAGCAAAACAGCAGCACGTTTTGAGCTTTAATCTCTGCGTTTTAACGCGTAAAACAGCATAAAAACGACGAAAATTCACAATATTTATTCGTTTTTATTAATATTGCGTCTATTTGAACGATTTCAACGATCTAAAATGCTTGAAAATGCTTATTTTAGCAAAACAGCACGTTTTGAGGCTTTAATCTGCGTTTAACGCGTAAAACAGCATAAAACGACGAATTTTTTTATTATTCGTTTTTATTAATATTGCTTCTATTTGAACGTTCAACGATCTAAAATGCTTTGAAGTGCTTATTTTAGCAAAACAGCGCGTTTTTGGGCTATATTCTGCGTTTTAACAGGTAAAACAGCATAAAACGACGAAATTTTATTATTCGTTTTTTTTTTATTAATATTGCACGTCCTATTTGAACGATTTCAACGATCTAAAATGCGCAGAAAATGCTTATTTTAGCAAAACAGCGCGTTTTGAGCTTTAATCTACGTTTTAACGCGTAAAACAGCAAAATGACGAATTTTTATTATTCGTTTTATTAATATTGCTTCTAATTTAAACGATTTCAACGATCTAAAATGCTTGAAAATGCTTATTTTAGCAAAACAGCACGTTTGAGCTTTAATCTGCGTTTTAACGCGTAAACAACATAAAACGACAAAATTTTATTATTCGTTTTTAGTAATATTGCTTCTATTTGAACGATTTCAACGATCCTAAATGCTTGAAAATGCTTATTTTAGCAAAAACCAGCACGTTTTTGAGCTTTTAATCTGCGTTTTAACGCGTAAAAACAGAATAAAACCGACAGATTTTTATTATTCGTTTTTTTTATTAATATTGTTTTCTATTTGAACGATTTCAACGATCTAAAATGCTTAGCGTACTTATTTTAACAAAACAGCACGTTTTGAGGCTTTTAATCTGCGTTTTACGCGTAGCAACATAAAAACGACGAAATTTTTATTATTCGTTTTTTATTAATGGTACGTATTTGAACGATTTCAACGATCTAAAATGCTTGAAAATGCCTATTTTAGCAAAACAGCACGTTTTGAGCTTTAATCGCGAACGCGAAAAACAAAAAAAACGCAAATTTTTTTATTCGTTTTTATTTTTTTTGCGTCTATTTGAACGAAAACGATCTAAAATGCTTGAAAATCTTATTTTAGCAAAACACCCTTTTTGAGCTTTAATCTGCTTTTTAACCCGTAAAACAGCAAAACGACAAATTTTTTTATTATTCTTTTTTTATTAATTTTTCTTCTATTTGAACGTTTTCCCAACGATCTAAAAATGCTTGAAAATGCTTTTTTTAGCAAAAACAGCACTTTTTGAGCTTTAATCTGCTTTTTAACGCGTAAAACAACTAAAACGACAAATTTTTTTATTATTCGTTTTTTTTTAAAACTTCTTTTAAGATTTAAACGATCTGCTTGAAAATGTTATTTTAGCAAAACACCCTTTTGAGCTTTTTTGCGTTTTAACGCGTAAAACAGCAAAAAAACGACGAAATTCTATTATTCTTTTTTTATTAATTTGCGTCTATTTGAACGATTTAAACGATCTAAAATGCTTGAAAATGCTTATTTTAAAAACAGCACGTTTTGATTTTTAATCTGCTTTTTTAACGCGTAAAACCAAAAAAACGACAAAATTTTTATTATTCGTTTTATTAATATTGCGTCTTTTGAACGATTTCAACGATCTAAAATACTTGAAAATGCTTCTTTAGCAGAACGCACGTTTTGAGCTTTAATCGCTTTTTAACGCGAAAAACAGCATAAAACGCAATTTTTTATTATTCTTTTTTTATTAATATTGCTTCTATTTAAAATTTCCCAACGATCAAAAATGCGAAAATGCTGCTTATTTTAGCAAAACAGCACTTTTTGATTTTTAATCTGCTTTTTAACGCGAAAAACACATACAAACGACGAAATTTTTTTTTTTTTTTTATTAATATTGCGTCTATTTGAACGTTTCAACGATCAAAATCGAAAAGCTTTTTTAAAAAAACAGCACGTTTTGAGTTTTTAATCTGCGTTTTAAGGGTAAAACAGCATAAACACGACGAAATTTTTTTATTCGTTTTTATTAATATTGCTTCTATTTGAACGATTTCAACGATCTAAAATGCTTGAAAATGCTTATTTTAGCAAAACAGCACGTTTTGAGCTTTTAATCTGCGTTTTAACGCGTACAAACAGCATAAAACGACGAAATTTTATTATTCGTTTTTATTAATATTGCTTCTATTTGAACGATTTCAACGATCTAAAATGCTTGAAAATGCTTATTTTAGCAAAACAGCACGTTTTGAGCTTTATCGCGTTTTAACGTAAACAGCATAAAACGACGAATTTTATATTCGTTTTATTAATATTGCTTCTATTTGAACGATTTCAACGATCTAAAATGCTTGAAAATGAGATTATTTTAGCAAAACTAGCCGTTTTGAGCTTTTAATCTGCGTTTTAACGCGTAAAACAGCATAAAACGACGAAATTTTTATTATTCGTTTTTTATTAATATTGCGTCTATTTGAACGATTTCAACGATATAAAATGCTTGAAAATGCTTATTTTAGCAAAACAGCACGTTTTGAGCTTTAATCTGCGTTTTAACGCGTAAAACAGCATAAAACGACGATTTTTTTATTATTCGTTTTTATTAATATTGCTTCTATTTGAACGATTTCAACGATCTAAAATGCTTGAAAATGCTTATTTTAACAAAACAGCACGTTTTGAGCTTTAATGCTTTTACGCGTAAAACAGCATAAAACGACGATTTTTATTATTCGTTTTTATTAATATTGCTTCTATTTGAACGATTTCAACGATCTAAAATGCTTGAAAATGCTTATTTTGCAAAACAGCACGTTTAGCTTTTAATCTGCGTTTTAACGCGTAAAACAGCATAAAACGACGAATTTTTTATTATTCGTTTTATTAATATTGCGTCTATTTGAACGATTTCAACGATCTAAAATGTTGAAAATGCTTATTTTAGCAAAACAGCACGATTTGAGCTTTAATCTGCGTTTTAACGCGTAAACAGCATAAAACGACGAATTTATTATTCGTTTTATTAATATTGCTTCTATTTGAACGATTTCAACGATCTAAAATGCTTGAAAATGCTTATTTTATGCAAAACCGCACGTTTTGAGCTTTATTCTGCGTTTTAACGAGTAAAACAGCATAAAACGACAGATTTTTTATTATTCGCTTTTTATTAATATTGCTTCTATTTGAACGATTTCAACGATCTAAAATGCTTGAAAATGCTTATTTTAGCAAAACAGCACGTTTTGAGCTTTAATCTGCGTTTTAACGCGTAAAACAGCATAAAACGACGATTTTTTATTATTCGTTTTTATTAATATTGCGTCTATTTGAACGATTTAAACAATCTAAAATGCTTGAAAATGCTTTTTTTAGCAAAACACCCGTTTTGAGCTTTAATCTGCGTTTAACGCGTTAAACAAAAAAAATGACAAATTTTTTTATTATTCTTTTTTATTAATTTTTCTTCTATTTAAACGATTTAAACGATCAAAAAATGCTTGAAAATGCTTTTTTTGAAAACAGAACGTTTTGTTTTTTTAATCTGCGTTTTAACGCGTAAAAAACGCATTAAAAGGGCGAAATTTTTTTTTTTCCGTTTTTATTAATATTGCTTCTATTTAAACCCAATTTAACGTTTCCGGGGCGAAAATGTTTTTTAAAAACAGCACTTTTTTGAGCTTTAATCTGCGTTTTAACGCGAAAAAAAATAAAACGAGGGGAAATTATTCGTTTTTATTAATATTTTCTATTTGAACGATTTCAACGTTTCTAAAGCTTGGAAAAGCTTAAACAAAACAGCACTTTTTGAGTTTTTTAAATCTGCTTTTTAACGCGTAAAAAAACAAAAAAACGAGGGTTTTTAATTCTTTTTTTATTAATATTGCTTCTATTTGAACGATTTAAACAATCTAAAATGCGAAAATGCTTATTTTAGCAAAACAGCACTTTTTTGAGTTTTAATCTGCTTTTTTAACGCGAAAAAACAGCAAAAAAAACGACAAATTTTTTTATTATTTGTTTTTTAAATATTGCGTTTTTTTTGAACGATTTCAACGATCTAAAATGCTTGAAAATGCTTTTTTAAAAAGCAAAACAGCACTTTTTTGAGTTTTTATTCTGCTTTTTTAAGGAAAAAACAGCATAAAACGACGAAATTTTTTTATTATTCGTTTTTTATTAATATTGCGCCTATTTAAAACGTTTTCCCCAACGATCAAAAATGCTTGAAAAGGGCTTTTTAAAAAGCAAAACAGCCCCTTTTTGAGCTTTAATCTCCCTTTTTAACGCGAAAAACAGCAAAAAAAACGACAAATTTTTTTATTATTCTTTTTTTATTAATTTGCTTCTATTTGAAGGGTTTAAACGATCTAAAATGTTTGGGAAAATGATTATTTTAGCAAAACAGCACTTTTTGAGTTTTAAAATCTGCGTTTTAACGGGGTAAAACAGCAAAAAAACGACAAAAATTTTTATTATTCGTTTTTATTAATATTGTTTCCCTATTTGGAACGATTTCAACGATCAAAAAATGCTTGAAAATGCTTATTTTAGCAAAACAGCACGTTTTGAGCTTTAATCTGCGTTTTAACGCGTAAAACAGCAAAAAAAACGACGAATTTTTTTTTTATTCTTTTTTTATTAATATTGCGTCTATTTGAAGGGATTTCAACGACCCTAAAATGCTTGAAAATGCTTATTTTAGAAAAAACAGCACGTTTGAGTTTTTCTGCGTTTTAACGCGTAAAAAAACATAAAACGACAAATTTTTTTTATTTTTTCCGTTTTTATTAATATTGTTTTCTTTTTTGAACGATTTCAACGATCAAAAAATGTTAAAAATGCTTTTTTTTGGCAAAACAGCACGTTTTGAGCTATATTCTGCGTTTTAACGAGTAAAACAGCAAAAACGACGAAATTTTTATTATTCGTTTTTATTAAATATTCCCGTCTATTTGAACGATTTCAACGATCTAAAATGTTAAATGCTTATTTTAGAAAAAACAGCACTTTTTTGGGCTTTAATCTGCTTTTTTAAGCAAAAACAGCAAAAAAATGACAAATTTTTTTATTATTCTTTTTTTATTAATATTGCTTCTTTTAAAGGGTTTCAACGATCTAAAAATGCTTAAAAAATGTTTTTTTTGGAAAAAAACAGCACGTTTTGTTTTTTTAATCTGCGTTTTAACGCGTAAACAGCAAAAAAACGACGAAATTTTTTATTATTCGTTTTTATTAATATTGTTTATTTGAACGATTTCAACGATCTAAAATGCTTAAAAATCCCTTTATTTTAGCAAAACAGCACGTTTTGAGTTTTAATTTTGCGTTTTAACGCGTAAAAAAAGGCAAAAAAACGACAAATTTTTTTATTATTCTTTTTTTTATTAATATTGCGTCTATTTGAACGTTTTCCCAACGATCAAAAAATGCTTGAAAATGCCTTTTTTAGAAAAACAGCACTTTTTGGCTTTAATCTGCGTTTTAACGGGGTAAAACAGCATAAAACGAGGGAAATTTTTTTATTCGCTTTATTAATATTGCTTCTATTTGAACGATTTCAACGATCTAAAATGCTTAAAAAATGCTTTTTTTAGCAAAACAGCACTTTTTTGAGTTTTTAATCTGCTTTTTAAACGCGAAAAAACAGCATAAAAATGACAAAATTTTTTTATTATTCTTTTTTATTAATATTGCGTCTATTTGAACGATTTCAACGACCCAAAAAATGCTTGAAAATGCTTTTTTTAGCAAAACAGCACTTTTTGGGGTTTTTCCCATTCTGCGTTTTAACGGGGAAAAAACAGCAAAAAAACGACAAAATTTTTTTATTATTCGTTTTTTTTTTTTATTGGGGTCTATTTAAAAGGGTAAATGCTTAAAAAATGCTTATTTTAGCAAAACAGCACGTTTTGAGCTTTAATCTGCTTTTTAACGGGGAAAAACAGCATAAAACGACGAATTTTTTTTTATTCTTTTTTATTAATATTCCTATTTGAACGATTTCAACAATCTAAAATGTTTAAAAATGCTTATTTTAGCAAAACACCCTTTTTTGAGCTTTAATCTGCGTTTTAACGCGTAAAACAGCAAAAAAACGACAATTTTTTTAATTATTCGTTTTTTTTAAATTTTTCTATTTGAACGATTTCAACGATCTAAAATGCTTGAAAATGCTTATTTTAACAAAACAACCTTTTGAGCTTTTTCTGCTTTTTTAACGCGTAAAACAGCATAAAACGACAAATTTTTTTATTATTCGTTTTTATTAATATTGCTTCTTTTTTGGAACGATTTCAACGATCTAAAATGTTTGAAAATGTTTTTTTTAAAAGCAAAAAAGCACGTTTTGTTTTTTAAAATCTGCTTTTTAACGCGTAAAAATTAAAACGACAAAAATTTTTTATTATTCGTTTTTATTAATATTGCGTCTATTTGAACGATTTCAACGATCTAAAATGCTTGAAAATGCTTATTTTAGCAAAACAGCACGTTTTGAGTTTTATTCTGCGTTTTAACGAGTAAAACAGCATAAAAACGACGAAATTTTTATTATTCGTTTTTATTAATATTGCGTCTATTTGAACGATTTTAACGATCTAAAATGCTTGAAAATGCTTATTTTAGCAAAACAGCACGTTTTGAGCTTTAATCTGCGTTTTAACGCGTAAAACAGCATAAAAACGACGAAATTTTTATTATTCGCTTTTATTAATATTGCTTCTATTTGAACGATTTCAACGATCTAAAATGCTTGAAAATGCTTATTTTAGCAAAACAGCACGTTTTGAGCTTTATTCTGCGTTTTAACGCGTAAAACAGCATAAAACGACGAATTTTTATTATTCGTTTTTATTAATATTGCGTCTATTTGAACGATTTCAACGATCTAAAATGCTTGAAAATGCTTATTTTAGCAAAACAGCACGTTTTGAGCTTTAATCTGCGTTTTAACGCGTAAAACAGCATAAAACGACGAATTTTTATTATTCGTTTTTATTAATATTGCTTCTATTTGAACGATTTCAACGATCTAAAAGCTTGAAAATGTATTTTAGCAAAACAGCAGTTTTGTTTAATCTGCGTTTTAACGCGTAAACAGCATAAAATGCGAAAATTTTTATTCGTTTTTATTAATATTTTGTCTATTTGAACGATTTCAACGATCTAAAAATGCTTGAAAATGCTTATTTTATGCAAAACAGCACGTTTTTATTTCATTCTGCGTTTTAACGCGTAAAACAGCATTAAAACACGAAATTTATTATCTTTTTATTTTATTGCGTTCTATTTGAACTGTTTCAACGATCGTAAAATGCTGAAAATGCATTATTTTAGTTTAATCGCACGTTTTGAGCTTTAATCTGGATTTTAACGCGTAAAACAGCATAAAATTAACAAAATTTTATTATTCGTTTTGTATTAATGTTGCTTCTATTTGAACGATTTAACGATCTAAAAACGCTTGAAAATGCTTTTTTAACAAAACAGCGTTTTGAGTTTTAATCTGCGTTTTAACGCGTAAACAGCATAAAACGACGTAATTTTTTATTATTCGTTTTTATTAATTGCTTTTTAACGATTTCAACGATCTAAAATGCTGAAAATGCTTTTGTTTTAACAAAACAGCCTTTGAGCTTTAATCTGCGTTTTAACGCGTAAAACAGCATAAAACGACAAATTTTAATTTTTTTTTTTTTTTCCCGGTTATTTAACGTTTAACGACCTAAAATGCGAAAATTTTTTTAAAAAAAAAGGTTTTATTTAAACCCCTTTTTAAAAAAGCTAAAAGCAAATTTTAACGTTTTATTAATTTCCCTTTTTTAACGTTTAACGTTTAAAACGCAAAAATTTTTTTTTAAAAAACCCCTTTTTGGTTTAACGTTTAACCAAAAAAGCAAAAAAAATTTTTAAAAGTTTTAATTTTGTTTTTTAACGTTTTAACGACAAAATTTAAAAAGCTTTTTAAAAAAAAAGCCCTTTGACTTTAACGGTTTTAACGCTAAAAAAATTTAAAAAACAACGTTTTTTTTTTTCTTTTTATTAAAACCTTTTTAACGAAAAATTAAAATCTTGTTTATTTTTTTCCCCCTTTTTTGATTTTAATCTTTTTTCGCGAAAACCCAAAAAAACGACGTTTTTTATTTTCGTTTTAAAAAAGCCATTTAAATTTCCCTTTTAAAATTTAAAAATTTTATTTAAAAAAACTTTGCAAAAATTTGCTTTTAAGCAAAAACCACCGTTTTTTTATTTTCTTTTTTATTAAAGCTTCAAAACGATTTGTTTTGCTTAAAATGCTTTTTTTAAAAAACAACGTTTGATTTATTCTGCTTTTTCAGTAAAACGCTAAAACGAAAAATTTTTTTATTCGTTTTTTTAATTTTTCTATTTGAACGATTTCAACGATCTAAAATTTAAAAATGCTTATTTTAGCAAAACAGACGTTTTATTTAATCGCGTTTTAAGGGTAAAACAGCATAAAACGACGTTTTTTTATTATTCGTTTTTTATTAATATTTTTTTTTTGAACAAAAATTTTTAAAAAATTTTTTGATTTTTAAACAAAACTTTGGTTTTAACCTTTTTGCGTAAAAAGAAAAAGGTTTTTTTTTAATTCTTTTTTTTTTTTTTTGGGGTTTTTAAATTTAAAACCTAAAATTTTTTTTTTTAAAAAACCCCTTTTGAGTTTTAATCGGGTTTTAAGGTAAACAGCTTAAAAAGAAAATTTTATTATTTTTTTTAAAAAATTTTTCTTTTCTTTTCAACGACAAAATGCTTAAAAATGTTTTTTTAGCAAAAAAAAGGTTTTAGTTTAACGCTTTTAACGCTAAAACACAAAAAAAATTTTTTATTTTTTTTTTATGGTTTTTAAATTTCAAATCTAAAATGCTTGAAAATTTTTTTTTAGCAAAACAGCACGTTTTGAGTTTTTTTCCCGCGTTTTAACGAGTAAAAAAAACATAAAACGACGAAAATTTTATTTTTCCCTTTTTTATTAATAGTTTTATTTGAACGATTTCAACGATCTAAAATGTTTGGAAAAAATTTGAAGCAAAACAGCACTTTTTTGAGCTTTAATCTGCGTTTTAACGCGAAAAACAGCATAAAAACGACAAATTTTTTTATTATTCGTTTTTATTAATATTTTTTCCCATTTGAACGATTTAAACGGGGTTAAAATTTTTTTGGGGGTTTTGGATTTTAAAGCTTTTAAAAAAACAAAAAAATGACGAAATTTTTATTATTCTTTTTTAATTATTGCGTCTGTTGAACGATTTCAACGATCAAAAATGCTTAAAAATGTTTATTTTGAAAACAGCACTTTTTGAGTTTTAATCTGCGTTTTAACCTTAAAATGGCACAAAAACGACAAAATTTTTTATTATTCTTTTTTTTATTAATATTTTGCTTTTTTTTGAAGGGTTTTTTAACGATCAAAAATGTTTGGGAAAATGCTTATTTTAGCAAAACGGCACGTTTTGAGTTTTAATCTGCTTTTTAACGCGAAAAACAGCAAAAAAAACGACAAAATTTTTTATTATTCTTTTTAAAATTAAATTTATTGGGGTCTATTTGGAAGGGTTTTTTAACGAAAAATGCTTGAAAATGCTTATTTTGGAAAAACACCCTTTTTGAGTTTTAATCTGCTTTTTAACGCGTAAACAGCATAAAAGACGAAATTTTTATTATTTTTTTTTTTATTAATATTGTTTCTATTTGAAGGGATTTCAACGAAAAAATGCGGGAAATGTTTATTTTTAAAAAAACAGCACTTTTTGAGTTTTAATCTGCGTTTTAACGCTTTAAACAGCATAAAAACGACGAAATTTTTATTATTCGTTTTTTATTAATATTGCTTCTATTTGAACGATTTCAACGATCTAAAATGCTTGAAAATGCTTATTTTAGCAAAACAGCAGTTTGAGCTTAATCCTGCGTTTTAACGCGTAAAACAGCATAAAAACGACGAATTTTTATTATTCGTTTTTTATTAATATTGCGTCTATTTGAACGATTTCAACGATCTAAAATGCTGAAAATCCCTTTATTTTAGCAAAACAGCACGTTTTGAGTTTAATCGCGTTTTAACGCGTAAAACAGCATAAAACGACGAAATTTTTATACCCGTTTTATTAAATTGCGTCTATTTGAACGATTTCAACGATCTAAAAATGCTTGAAAATGCTTATTTTGCAAACAGCACGTTTTGATGTTTTTAATCTGCGTTTTAACGCGTAAAACAGATTAAAACGACGAATTTTTATTATTCGTTTTTTATCAATATTGTTTATTTGAACGATTTCAACGATCAAAAAATCCCGGAAAATGTTATTAGCAAAACAGCACGTTTGAGTTTAATCGCGTTTTAACGCGTAAAACAGCATAAAACGACAATTTTAATCGTTTTTATTAATATTTTTGCGAAACGATTTCAACGATCTAAAATGCTTGAAAATGCTTAGTTAACAAAAACAGCACTTTTAGTTTTTTTAATCTGCGTTTTAACGCGTAAAACAGCATAAAACGACGAATTTTAATTCGTTTTTGAATATTGCTTCTATTTGAACGATTTCAACCCCCAAAAAATGCTTGAAAATGCTTATTTTAGCAAAAAAACACGTTTTGACTTTAATCTGCTTTTTTAACGCGAAAAACAGCAAAAAAACGACGAAATTTTTTATTATTTTTTTTTATTAATATTGGGGTCTATTTTGAACTTTTTAAAACGATCTAAAATGCTTGAAAGCATTTTAGCAAAACAGACGTTTTGGGAAGTTTTTATTCTGCGTTTTAACGAGAAAAAACAGCAAAAAAAAACGACAAAATTTTTTATTTTGTTTTTTTTAAATTAGCGTCTATTTAACGATTTTCGATCAAAAAATTTTTAAAATGTTTATTTTACCAAAAAAAGGTTTTGAGTTTTAATCTGCTTTTTTAACGCGAAAAAACAGCAAAAAAACGACAAAATTTTTTATTATTGGCTTTTTTTTAATAAGCTTCTATTTAAAACGATTTCAACGATCTAAAATGCTTAAAATGTTATTTTAGAAAAACAGACGTTTTGAGTTTTAATCAGCGTTTTAACGCGTAAAAAAAGCAAAAAAACGACAAATTTTTTTATTTTCGTTTTTTTTTTAAATTTGGTCTATTTGAACGTTTCAACGATCTAAAAGCTTAAAAACCCAATTTTAGCAAAAAACAGCACGTTTGTTTTTTAAAATCAGCTTTTTTAACGCGTAAAAAAACATAAAACGAAAAAATTTTTTATTATTCTTTTTTAATAATATTGCGCCTTTTTGAACGATTTCAACGATCTAAAATGCTTTGAAAATGCTTTTTAGCAAAACAGCCCCTTTTTTGAGTTTTTAATCTGCTTTTTAACGCGTAAAAAAAAGATAAAAGACAAATTTTTTTATTTTCTTTTTATTAATATTGCTTCTATTTGAACGTTTTAACGTTTAAAAATGCTTAAAAAATGCTTATTTTAAAAACAGCACGTTTTGGAGTTTAATCTGCGTTTTAACGCGAAAAAACATTTTTAAAAATGACGGAAATTTTTATTATTCGTTTTTTTTTTAAATACTGCGTCTTTTAAACGTTTTTAACGATCAAAAAATCCCTTTAAAAATGCTTTTTTTAGCAAAAAAAGAACGTTTTGAGCTTCATTCTGCTTTTTAACGGGGAAAAACAGCAAAAAACGCAAGAAATTTTATTTTTCTTTTTTATTTTTATTCGTCTATTTGAACGTTTTTCAACGACCCTAAAATTTTTGGAAATCCCATTTTAGAAAAACAGCCGTTTTGAGTTTCCCCCGCTTTTTTAAACCGTAAAACAGCAAAAAAACGAAAAATTTTTTTATTATTCTTTTTTTATTAAATGTTGCTTCTATTTGAACGTTTTAACGATCTAAAACGCTTGAAAATCCCTTATTTTAACAAAACAGAAACTTTTTTGAGTTTTAATCTGCGTTTTAAGGGTAAAAAAAATAAAAACGACAAATTTTTTATTATTCTTTTTTAATTAATATTGTTTTTTTTCCGTTTTCAACGATCTAAATGCGAAAATGCTTATTTTAACAAAAAACCCCGCTTTACTTTCCCCCCGGTTTTTTAACGGGGTAAAACAGCATAAAACGAAATTTTTTATTATTCTTTTTTTTATTTATTGCTTTTTATTTGAACGATTTAAACGATCAAAAAATGCTTGAAAATGCTTATTTTGAAAAACACCCTTTTTGAGTTTAATCTGTTTTTTAACGCGAAAAACAGCAAAAAAACGAGGGAATTTTTATTATTCGTTTTTTTTTTGCGTCTATTTGGAACGTTTTCAACGATTTTAAAATGCTTGAAAATGTTATTTTTGGGCAAAACAGCACTTTTTGAGCTTTAATCTGCTTTTTAACGCGTAAAACAGCATAAAAACGACAAATTTTTTTATTATTCGTTTTTATTAATATTGTTTCCCTTTGAACGTTTTTAAACGATCTAAAATGTTGAAAACTTTTTTAAAACGACGGGTTTTACTTTTTAAAATTTCCGGTTTTTTTTTTTTTAAATATTGCGTCTTTTTTGAACGATTTCAACGATCTAAAAGGGCGAAAATGCTTTTTTTTGGCAAACAGAAACGTTTTGGGGCTTTAATCTGCGTTTTAACGCGTAAAACAGCAAAAAAAGGGCGGAATTTTTTTTTTCCCTTTTTTATTAATATTGTTTTTTTTAAACGATTTCAACGATCTAAAATGCTTAAAAAATGCTTTTTTTAGCAAAACAACGTTTTAAACTTTAATCTGCGTTTTTAACGCGTAAAACAGCAAAAAAATGACAAAATTTTTATTATTCTTTTTTTTATTTAATATTCGTCTATTTGAACGATTTCAACGATCTAAAATGCTTGAAAATGCTTATTTTAGAAAAAAACAGAACGTTTTGAGCTTCATTCTCCCGTTTTAACGCGAAAAAACAGCAAAAAAACGACGAAATTTTTATTATTCTTTTTTTATTTTTTGCGCCCTTTTTTGAACGATTTCAACGATCTAAAATGCTTGAAAATGTTTTATTTTGGCAAAACAGCACGTTTTAAAAGTTTTTAACCCTGCTTTTTTAACGCGTAAAAAAACATAAAACGAAAATTTTTTTTTTATTCTTTTTTTATTAATGTTGCTTCTATTTGAACGATTTCAACGATCTAAAACGCTTGAAAATCCCCATTTTTAAAAACAGCACGTTTTGAGCTTTAATCTGCGTTTTAACGCGAAAAACGCAAAAAAACGACGAATTTTTATTATTCGTTTTTTTTAAATATTGCTTCTATTTGAACGATTTCAACGATCTAAAATTTAAAAAATGCTTTTTTTTTAACAAAACAGCACGTTTTTGAGTTTTTTAATCTGCTTTTTAACGCGAAAAAACAGCAAAAAAACGACAAATTTTTTATTATTTTTTCTTTATTTTTCTTTAACGATTAACGATCAAAATTTAAAATTTTATTTTGCAAAAACGTTTTCGTTTAACTGCTTTTTAAACCCAAAACCATAAAACGACGAATTTTTATTTTTTTTTTTTTTAATTTAAGTTTCAAAAAATTAAAATGCTTATTTTAAAAAGCACGTTTTGAGCTTTAATCTGCGTTTTAACGCGAAAAACAGCAAAAAAAACGACAAAATTTTTATTATTCGTTTTTTTTTAAATATTGCTTCTATTTGAACGATTTCAAGGGATCAAAAAATGCTTAAAAAATGCTTTTTTTAAAAGCAAAACAGCACGTTTTGTTTTTTAAACCCGCGTTTTAACGGTAAAACAGCATAAAACGAAAAAATTTTTTATTATTCTTTTTTATTAATATTGCGTCTATTTTGAACGTTTTCCCAACAATCTAAAATGCTTAAAAATGCTTTTTTTTGGCAAAACAGCACGGAGTTTTTAACCCGGTTTTAACGCGTAAAAAAACATAAAAAGGGACAAATTTTTTATTATTCGTTTTTATTAATATTGCTTTTTATTTGAACGATTTCAACGATCTAAAAAATGCTTGAAAATGCTTTTTTTTGCAAAAAAAGAAGTTTTGTTTTTTAAATTCCCGTTTTAACGGTAAACAGCAAAAAAAGACGAAATTTTTTATTATTCTTTTTTTATTAATTTTCCCCCCCCATTTGAACGATTTCAACGATCAAAAAATGTTTGAAAATGCTTATTTTGGGAAAAACAGCACGTTTTGAGTTTTAATCTGCGTTTTAAGGGAAAAAACAAAAAAAAAAAAGGGACAAAATTTTTATTATTCGTTTTTAAAATTGTTTCCTATTTGAACGATTTCAACGATTAAAATGTTTTTTGAAAAGGGGCTTATTTTAGAAAAACAGAAAGTTTTGAGTTTTTAATCTGCTTTTTAAGGGTTAAAACAGCAAAAAAAGAAAAATTTTTATTATTTCGTTTTATTAATATTGCGTCTTTTTTTGGAAGGGATTTCAACGATCTAAAATGCTTGAAAATTTATTTTAGCAAAACAGCACTTTTTAAATTTTTAATCTGCGTTTTAACGCGAAAAACAGCTTTAAAACGACAAAATTTTTTTATTATTCTTTTTTAAATTATTTTTTCTATTTGAAGGGATTTCAACGATCTAAAATGTTTTAAAAATGTTTTTATTTTAAAAACAGCACGTTTTAGTTTTAATCTGCTTTTTAAACCGCGTAAAAGGCATAAAAACGACAAAATTTTTAATTCTTTTTTATTAATATTGCTTCTTTTTTGAAGGGATTTCAACGGATCAAAAAAATGCTTGAAAATGCTTATTTTAGCAAAACAGCACGTTTTAAATTTTAACGCGTTTTAACGCGTAAAACAGCATAAAAGGGACGAAATTTTTATTATTCGTTTTTTAATATTGCTTCATTTGAACGTTTTCCCAAGGGATCAAAAAATGCTTGAAAATGCTTTTTTTTCCCCAAAGGAAAACAGCACGTTTTGAGTTTTAATTTTCGTTTTAACGCGTAAAACAGCAAAAAAAACAAAATTTTTAACCCTTTTTTATTAATAGTTTCTATTTGAACGTTTTAAACGAAAAAAATGTTTTAAAAAATGCTTATTTTGCGAAAAAAACAGCACGTTTTGAGTTTTAATCTGCGTTTTAACGCGTAAAACAACAAAAAAACGACAAATTTTTTAATATTCGTTTTTATTAATATTGCTTCTTTTTGGGAACGTTTTCCCAACGTCTAAAATGCTTGAAAATGCTTAAAGCAAAAAAGAACTTTTTGAGCTTTAATCTGCTTTTTTAACGCGTAAAACAGCAAAAAAATGACAAAATTTTTTATTATTCTTTTTTTTTATTAATATTGGGGTCTATTTAAACGATTTAAAGGGGATCAAAATGCTTGAAAATGCTTTTTTTAGCAAAACAGCCTTTTTGTTTTTTTAATCTGCTTTTTTAACGCGAAAAAAAGGATAAAACGACAAAATTTTTTATTATTCTTTTTTTATTAATTTTCCCCCTATTTGAACGATTTCAACGATCTAAAATGCTTGAAAATGCTTTTTTTGCAAAAAACACTTTTTGAGTTTTAATCTCCGTTTTAAGGGCGAAAAAAACATAAAAACGACAAAATTTTTTATTATTATTTTTTATTAATATTGCGTCTTTTGAACGATTTCAACGATCTAAAATGCTTGAAAATGCTTATTTTAGAAAAAAGAATTTTTTTGGGCTTTAATCTGCTTTTTAACACGAAAAACAGCATAAAACGACAATTTTTTATTATTCGTTTTTATTAATATTCCCTTCTATTTGAACGTTTTTAACGATCTAAAATGCTTGAAAATGCTTATTTTAAAACACCCTTTTTGTGCTTTAATCTGCGTTTTAACGCGAAAAAACAATAAAACGACAATTTTTTTATTATTCTTTTTTTATTAATTTTTGGTCTATTTGAACGATTTCAACGATCTAAAATGCGAAAATGCTTATTTTAAAAACAGAAATTTTTTGAGCTTTAATCAGCGTTTTAACGCGTAAAACAGCATAAAACGACGAAATTTTTATTATTCGTTTTATTAATATTGCGTCTATTTGAACGATTTCAACGTCTAAAATGCTTGAAAATGCTTATTTTAGCAAAACAGCACGTTTTGAGCTTTTAATCTGCGTTTTTACGCGTAAACAGCATAAAAACGACGAATTTTTATTATTCGTTTTTTTTTTTATTGCGTCTATTTGAACGATTTCAACGATAAAAAAATGCTTAAAAAAGGGTTTTTTTTTAAAAGCAAAACAGCACGTTTTGAGCTTTTAATCTGCGTTTTAACGCGAAAAAGCATAAAAATGACAAATTTTTTATTTTTCTTTTTGGGCCCAATATTGCTTCTCATTTAAACGATTTAAAACGATCTAAAATGTTTTGAAAATGCTTTTATTTTAGCAAAACAGCACGTTTTGTTTTTTAATCTGCTTTTTAACCCGGAAAACAGCAAAAAAAACGGACGAAATTTTTATTATTCGTTTTTTTTAAATTTATTGTTTAAATTTGAACGATTTCCCCATCTAAAATGTTTGGAAAATGCTTTTTTTTTAGCAAAACAGCACGTTTTGAGTTTTAATCTGCGTTTTGACGCTTTAAAACAGCAAAAAAAAACGACAAATTTTTTTATTATTCGTTTTTTAATTAATATTGCGTCTTTTTTTTGAACGTTTTCCCAAGGGATCTTTGCTTTAAAAAATGCTTTTTTTTAAAAAACAGCACGTTTTTGATTTTTAAAATCTGCGTTTTAACGCGTAAAAACAAAAACGACAAAATTTTTTTTATTATTCGTTTTTTAATTAATATTGCGTCTATTTGAACGTTTTAAGGGATTTTAAAAATGCTTGAAAATGTTTTTTAGCAAAACAGCACGTTTTTGAGCTTTAATCTACGTTTTAACACGAAAAAACAGCATAAAAAAAAATTTTTTTTTTCCCTTTTTTTATTAATTTTTTTTTCCCTATTTGAACGTTTTTAACGATTTTAAAAATGCTTGAAAATTTTTTGCCCAGCACGTTTTGAGTTTTTTAATTTTGCGTTTTAACGCGTAAAACAGCAAAAAAAACGACAAAATTTTTTTATTATTCTTTTTTATTAATATTGCGTCTTTTTTGAACGTTTTAAAACGATCAAAAAATTTTTTTGAAAATGCTTTTTTTAGCAAAACAGCACTTTTTGAGTTTTTTCCCAGCGTTTTAACGGGGAAAAAACAGCAAAAAAAACGACGAAATTTTTATTATTCGTTTTTTTTTTTTTATTGCGTCTATTTGAATGGGTTTTTAAAGATCTAAAATGTTTTTAAAAATGCTTATTTTAAAAAAACAGCACGTTTTGATTTTTTAATCTGCGTTTTAACGCAAAACAGCATAAAAACGACAAATTTTTTTAATTATTTGTTTTTATTAATATTGTTTCTATTTGAACGATTCCAACGTTTCAAAAATGTTTTGAAAATGCTTATTTTAGCAAAACAGCACGTTTTGAGTTTTAATCTGCGTTTTAACGCGTAAAACAGCAAAAAAAAACGACGAAATTTTTTTTAAATTAGTTTTTTTTAAAATTTGGGGTTTTTATTTGGAACGATTTAAAGATCTAAAATGCTTGAAAATGCTTTTTTTAAAAGAAAAACAGTACGTTTTCGGTTTTAATTTTGGTTTTAACGCGAAAAAACAGCATAAAAAGGGAGAATTTTTTTTTTTTTCTTTTTTTATTAATATTGCTTCTTTTTGGAACGATTTCAACGATCTAAAAGCTTAAAAATGCTTATTTTAGCAAAACAGCACGTTTTGAGTTTTTAATCTGCGTTTTAACGCGTCAAAAAAAAAACGACGAATTTTTTATTATTCTTTTTTATTAATATTGCTTCTATTTGAACGATTTAAAACGATCAAAAAGGGTTTTGAAAATGCTTATTTTAAAAACAGCACGTTTTGAGCTTTAATCTGCTTTTTAACGCGAAAAAAACACAAAAAAAACGACAAATTTTTTTTTAATTCTTTTTGGGAATTTTGGGCGTCTATTTGAACGTTTTCCCCAACGGTCTAAAATCCCTTTTAAAAAATCCCTTTGTTTTAGGCAAAACAGCACGTTTTAAAAGTTTTAATCAGCGTTTTAACGCAAAAAAAAGCTTTTAAAAAAAATTTTTATTATTCTTTTATTAATATTGCGTCTATTTAAACCCAAAATTTCAACGATCAAAAAATGCTTGAAAATGCTTTTTTTTTAGCAAAACAGCACGTTTTGTTTTTTAATCTGCTTTTTAACGCGTAAAAAAAGCAAAAAAAAACGACAAAATTTTTTATTTTTCCCGTTTTTATTAATATTGTTTCTTTTTTGAAGGGATTTCAACGATCAAAAAATGCTTAAAAAATGCTCATTTTAAGAAAAAACAGAAAGTGTTTGGTTTTAACTGCGTTTTAACGCGTAAAAAGAAAAAATACGACAAAATTTTTTATTTTTCCTTGGGTTTTTATTAATATTGCGTCTATTTGAAGGGGATTTCAACGATCAAAAAATGCTTAAAAAATGCTTTTTTTTTGGCAAAACAGCCTTTTTTGAGTTTTCTGCGTTTTAACGGGGAAAAACAGCATAAAAAAACGACGAAATTTTTATTATTCGTTTTTATTTTTATTGCGTCTATTTGAACGATTTCAACGATAAAAAAATGCTTGGAAAAATGCTTTTTTTTCCCAAAACAGCACGTTTTTTTTAATTCGTTTTAACGCGAAAAAACAGCAAAAAATTTACAAATTTTTTTATTATTCTTTTTTTATTAATATTGTTTCTATTTAAACGATTTCAACGATCAAAAAAATGCTTAAAAAATGTTTTTATTTTAAAAAAAAACAGCACGTTTTGTGCTTTAATCTGCTTTTTAACGCGAAAAACAGCAAAAAAACGACAAAATTTTTTATTATTCTTTTTTTAAATATTGCTTCAATTTGAACGATTTCAACGATCTAAAATGTTTGAAAATGTTTTTATTTTAGCAAAACAGCACGTTTTGATTTTTTAATCTGCGTTTTTGACGCGTAAAACAGCAAAAAAAACGACAAATTTTTTTTATTATTCGTTTTTAAATATTGCGTCTTTTTGGGAAGGGTTTTTTCAAGGGATCAAAAAAATGTTTTTAAAAAGTTTTATTTTAAGAAAAAACAGCACTTTTTTGTTTTTTAATTTTGCGTTTTAAGGGCTTTCAGCAAAAAAAAAAAACGACAAAATTTTTTAATTATTCGTTTTTTAATATTGCGTCTTTTTGGGAAGGGGATTTCAACGATCAAAAAATGCTTGAAAATGCTTTTTTTTTAAAAGAAAAACAGCACGTTTTGTTTTTTCCCCCCCAGTTTTAACAGGGGTAAACAGCAAAAAAACGACGAATTTTTATTATTCTTTTTTATTAATATTGCTTTTTTTTGAACGATTTTAACGATCAAAAAATTGCTTGAAAATGTTTTATTTTGAAAAACAGCACGTTTTTATTTTTAATCTGCTTTTTAACGCGTAAAAAAAAGAAAAAAACGACGAATTTTTTTTTATTCGTTTTTTTTAAATATTGCGTCTATTTGAACAAATTTCCCCAAGGGATCAAAAAATGTTTTAAAAAATGTTTTTTTTAGAAAAAACAGCACTTTTTGAGTTTTAATCGGGCGTTTTTAACGCGTAAAAGTTTTAAAAACGACGAATTTTTATTATTTCGTTTTTATTAATATTGCTTCATTTGAACGATTTAACGATCTAAAATGCTTGAAAATGTTTTTATTTTAGCAAAAACAGCACGTTTTACTTTAATATGCGTTTTAACGCGTAAAAAAAAGCAAAAAAAAAACGACGAATTTTTTATTATTCGTTTTTAAATATTGCGTCTTTTTGAACGATTTCAACGGTCAAAAAATGTTTAAAAAATGTTTGGGGAAAAAGCAAAACAGCACTTTTTGAGTTTAATCAGCTTTTTTAAGGGCGTAAAACAGCATAAAAAGGGACAAAATTTTTTATTATTCGTTTTTATTAATATTGCGTCTATTTGAACGATTTCAACGTTTCAAAAATGCTTGAAAATGCTTTTTTTTGGCAAAACAGCACGTTTTGAGTTTTAATCTGGGGGGTTTTAACGCGAAAAAAAAAGCAAAAAAACGACGAATTTTTTTATTATTCTTTTTTTATTAATATTGCTTCTATTTGAACGATTTCAAGGGATCTAAAATGCTTAAAAAATGCTTTTTTTTTAGAAAAAACAGCACGTTTCGAGTTTTTAATCTGCGTTTTAACGCGAAAACAGCATAAATACGACGAAATTTTTTATTATTCGTTTTTATTAATATTGCGTCTATTTGAACGTTTTCCCCAACGATCAAAAAATTTTTTTAAAAAATGTTTTTATTTTAGCAAAAAAAAAGGTTTTGAGAATTATTTTTGCGTTTTAACGCGTAAAACAGCAAAAAAAACGACAAAATTTTTTATTTTTCCCGTTTTTTTTTTTATTGCGTCTATTTGAATGATTTCAACGATAAAAAATGCTTGAAAATGCTTTTTTTTTAAAAGCAAAAAAAAGAAGTTTTTTTTTAACGCGTTTTAACGCAAAACAGCAAAAAAATGACAAATTTTTTATTATTCTTTTTTTAAAAATTTTTCTTTTAAATTTAAAAAAAAAAAAAAAAAAATTTTTTTTTAAAACCCTTTTTTTTTTTTTTGGAAACCAAAACAAAAGTCAAAAAAGTTTTTTAAAAAAATTTTTTTTTTTTTTGGTTTAACCAAAAAAAAAACCAAAAATTTTTTTTTAAAAAAAATTTTTTTTATTTAAATTTTTTCCCTAAAAAAAAAAAAAAAAATTTTTTTTTTTTTTTTTTTAAAAACCAAAAAAAAAAATTTAAAAAAAAAAAAATTTTTT
>NW_027045960.1:30000-39016 GCF_025399875.1 Dalotia coriaria | reverse complement strand
ATAAAAAGGGAAAAAAAATAAAAAATTTTATTTACTTTTTAGCTTTTAAAACGTGAAAAATCAAATAAGCAAAAATAAAAAATTTTAATCGTGTTTTAAATCCCTTAAAAAAAAAAAAAAATTGTTTTTTTAATAAGCTTTTAAGCTTTAAAGTTAAAACTTTCTCAAAATAAAAATTTAAATTTAGATCGTTTAAAATCTTAATTAAAAGCAAAAATTTTAAAAAAAAAAAAAAATTTTGTTTTTATTTTAAATTTTAAAAGTTCAAAATTTTTGCTAAAATAAGCATTTTCAAGCTTTTTGATCGTTGAAATTGTTCAAATAGACGAAATTTTAAAAAAACGAATAAAAAAAAATTCGACGTTTTTATGCTGTTTACGCGTTAAAACGCGTTAAAACTCAAAACGTGCTTTTTTGCTAAAAATAAATTTTCAAGCTTTTGATCGTTGATATCTTTTCAAATAGAAGAAATTTTAAAAAAAACGAATAAAAAAAAATTTCGTCGTTTTTTTGCTGCTTTCCCGTTAAATCGCAGATTAAAGCTCAAAACTCTTTTTGCTAAAATAAGCATTTTCAAGCATTTTAGATCGTTGAAATCTTTTAAAAGAAATTTAAAAAAAACGAATAAAAAAAATTCGTCATTTTATGCTTTTTTGCTTTAAAAACGCAGATTAAACTAAAAACGTGCTTTTTTTGCTAAAATAAGCTTTTTAAAGCATTTAGATCGTTAAAATCGTTAAATAGAACAATTTTTAAAAAACAATAATAAAAATTCGTCGTTTTTATGCTGTTTTACGCTTTAAAACGCAGATTAAACTCAAAACGTGCTGTTTTGCAAAAAAAACTTTTTCAAGCATTTTAGATCGTTGAAAATCGTTCAAATAGAAGCAATTTTAAATAAAAACGAAAATAAAAAAATTCGTCTTTTTTTATGCTGTTTTACGCTTTAAAAAGCAGATTAAACTCAAAACGTGCTGTTTTGCTAAAATAAGCTTTTTCAAGAAGATCGTTAAAATCGTTCAAATGACGCAATTTTTAAAAAAACGAATAAAAAAAATTTCGTCTTTTTTTATGCTGTTTTACGCGTAAAAAACGCAGAAAAACAAAACGTGCTGTTTTGCTAAAAAAGCATTTCAAGCTTTTTTAGATCGTTGAAATCGTTCAAATGAAGCAATATTAATAAAACGAATAAAAAAAATTCGTCGTTTTTATGCTTTTTTCGCTTTAAAAACGCAGTTAAAACTCAAAACGTGCTGTTTTGCAAAAAAAAAGCATTTTCAAGCATTTTAGATCGTTGAAATCGTTCAAATAGACTCAATAAAAAAAAAAACGAATAATAAAAATTTCGTCTTTTTTGCTGTTTTACGGGGTTAAAACGCAGAATAAAGCTCAAAACTCGTTTTTGCTAAAATAAGCATTTTCAAGCATTTTAGATCGTTGAAATTGTTCAAATAGACGCAATATTAATAAAAACGAATAATAAAAATTACGTCGTTTTTATGCTGTTTAGCGTTAAAACGCAGATTAAAAGCTCAAAACGTTGCTGTTTTGCTAAAATAAGCATATTCAAGCATATTTAAGATCGTTGATATCGTTCAAATAGAAGCAATATTAATAAAAACGAATAATAAAATTTCGTCGTTTTTATGCTAGCTTTACCGTTAAATCGCAGATTAAAGCTCAAAACTGCTGTTTTGCTAAAATAAACATTTTCAAGCATTTTAGATCGTTGAAATCGTTTAAATAGAAGCAATATTAATAAAAACGCAATAATAAAAAATTCGTCATTTTATGCTTTTGTTTACCGTTAAAACGCAGATTAAAACTCAAAACGTGCTGTTTTGCTAAAATAAGCATTTTTCAAGCATTTTAGATCGTTGAAATCGTTCAAATAGAAGCAATATTAATAAAAACGAATATAAAATTCGTCGTTTTTATGCTGTTTTACGCGTTAAAACGCAATTTAAAAAGCTCAAAACGTGCTGTTTTGCTAAAATAGCATTTTCAAGCATTTTAGATCGTTGAAATCGTTCAAATAGAAGCAATATTAATAAAAACGAATAATAAAAATTCGTCGTTTTATGCTGTTTACGCGTTAAAACGCAGATTAAAAGCTCAAAACGTGCTGTTTTGCTAAAATAAAGCATTTTAAGCATTTTTAGATCGTTGAAATCGTTCAAATAGACATTTAACATAACGTAAAATTTCTTGTTTTATGCTGTTTTACGCGTTAAAACGCTGATTAAAGCTCAAAACGTGCTGCTTTGCCAAAAAAGCATTTTCAAGCATTTTGATCGTTGAAATCGTTCAAATAGACAAAATTTTATAAAATACAAAATAATAAAAATTCGTCGTTTTATGCTGTTTTACGCGTTAAAACGCAGATTAACTCAAAACGTGCTGTTTTGCTAAAATAGCAATTTCAAAATTTAATCGGTGAAATCTTAAATAAAGCTTTTATAAAACGAATAATAAATTTCGTCGTTTTATGCTGTTTTACGCTAAAACGCAGATTAGTAAATGCTGTTTTGTAAAAAAAATTTAAAATTTGATCGTTGAAATCTCAAATAGACGCAATTAATAAAAACGATTAAAAAAATTCATTTTTAATACTGTTTATGCGTTAAACGCAGATTAAGAAACCTGCTGTTTTGCTAAAATAAAGCATTCAGCATTTTAGATCTTAAGAATCGTTTCAAATAGAAGCAATATTGATAAAAACGAATAATAAAAATTCGTCGTTTTAGTTTTACGAAAACGTCGTTTGCTAAATGCGTTAAACGCTTTAGCTAAAAAAGCATTTTCAAATAAGATCGTTGAAATCGTTCAGAATAGAATCAATATAATAAAAACGAATAATAAAAATCGTTTTTATGCTTGTTTTACGCGTTAAAAACGCAGATTAAAACCAAAACGTGCTGTTTTGCTGAAATAAGCTTTTAAATTTTAGATCGTTGAAATCGTTCAAAAGATCAATATTAATAAAAAGAATAAAAAAAAATTTTCCGTTTTTGCTGTTTTACGCGTTAAAACGCAGATTAAAGCTCAAAACGTGCTGTTTAGCTAAAATAAGATTTTCAAGCATTTTTAGATCGTTGAAATCGTTCAAAGAAGACAATATTAATAAAAACGAATAATAAAATTTTGTCGTTTTTATGCTGTTTTACGCGTTAAAACCAGATTAAAGCTCAAAACGTGCTGTTTTGCTAAAATAAGCATTTTCAAGCATTTTAGATCGTTGAAATCGTTCAAATAGAGAATAAAAATAAAAACGAATAATAAAAATTTCGTCGTTATTATGCGTTTTACGCGTTAAAACGCAGATTAAAGCTCAAAACGTGCTGTTTTGCTAAAATAAGCATTTTCAAGCATTTTAGATCGTTGAAATCGTTCAAATAGACGCAATATTAATAAAAACGAATAATAAAAATTTCGTCGTTTTATGCTGTTTTACGCGTTAAAACGCAGATTAAACTCAAAACGTGCTGTTTTGCTAAAATAAGCATTTTCAAGCATTTTAGATCGTTGAAATCGTTCAAATAGACGCAATATTAATAAAAACGAATAATAAAAATTTCGTCGTTTTTATGCTGTTTTACGCGTTAAAACGCAGATTAAAAGCTCAAAACGTGCTGTTTTGCTAAAATAAGCATTTTCAAGCATTTTAGATCGTTGAAATCGTTCAAATAGAGCAATATTAATAAAAACGAATAATAAAAATTTCGTCGTTTTATGCTGTTTTACGCTTTAAAAACGCAGATTAAAGCTCAAAACGTGCTGTTTTGCTAAAATAAGCATTTTCAAGCATTTTAGATCGTTGAAATCGTTCAAATAGAAGCAATATTAATAAAAACGAATAATAAAAATTTCGTCGTTTTTATGCTGTTTTACGCGTTAAAACGCAGATTAAAGCTCAAAACGTGCTGTTTTGCTAAAATAAGCATTTTCAAGCATTTTAGATCGTTGAAATCGTTCAAATAGACGCAATATTAATAAAAACGAATAATAAAAAATTCGTCGTTTTTATGCTGTTTTACGCGTTAAAACGCAGATTAAAACTCAAAACGTGCTGTTTTGCTAAAATAAGCATTTTCAAGCATTTTAGATCGTTGAAATCGTTCAAATAGACGCAATAAAATAAAAACGAATAATAAAAATTTCGTCGTTTTTATGCTGTTTTACGCGTTAAAACGCAGATTAAAGCTCAAAACGTGCTGTTTTGCTAAAATAAGCATTTTCAAGCATTTTAGATCGTTGAAATCGTTCAAATAGACGCAATATTAATAAAAACGAATAATAAAAATTTCGTTGTTTTATGCTGTTTTACGCGTTAAAACGCTGATTAAAGCTCAAAACGTGCTGTTTTGCTAAAATAAGCATTTTCAAGCATTTTAGATCGTTGAAATCGTTCAAATAGACGCAATATTAATAAAATGCGAATAATAAAAATTCGTCGTTTTTATGCTGTTTTACGCGTTAAAACGCAGATTAAAAGCTCAAAACGTGCTGTTTTGCTGGAAATAAGCAATTTCAAGCATTTTAGATCGGTGAAATCGTTCAAATAGAACAATATTAATAAAAACGAATAATAAAAATTTCGTCGTTTTATGCTGTTTTACGCGCTAAAACGCAGATTAAGCTCAAAACGTGCTGTTTTGCTAAAATAAGCATTTTCAAGCATTTTAGATCGTTGAAATCGTTCAAATAGACGCAATATTAATAAAAACGAATAATAAAAATTCGTCGTTTTTATGCTGTTTTACGCGTTAAAACGCAGATTAAAGCTCAAAACCTGCTGTTTTGCTAAAATAAGCATTTTCAAGCATTTTAGATCGTTGAAATCGTTCAAATAGAAGCAATATTGATAAAAACGAATAATAAAAATTCGTCGTTTTATGCTGTTTTACGCGTTAAAACGCAGATTAAAGCTCAAAACGTGCTGTTTTGCTGAAATAAGCATTTTCAAGCATTTTAGATCGTTGAAATCGTTCAAATAGAATCAATATTAATAAAAACGAATAATAAGAAATTCGTCGTTTTATGCTGTTTTACGCGTTAAAACGCAGATTAAAAGCTCAAAACGTGCTGTTTTGCTAAAATAAGCATTTTCAAGCATTTTAGATCGTTGAAATCGTTCAAAGAGACGCAATATTAATAAAAACGAATAATAAAAATTTCGTCGTTTTTATGCTGTTTTACGCGTTAAAACGCAGATTAAACTCAAAACGTGCTGTTTTGCTAAAATAAGCATTTTCAAGCATTTTAGATCGTTGAAATCGTTCAAATAGAAGCAATATTAATAAAAACAATAATAAAAATTGTCGTTTTATGCTGTTTTACGCGTAAAGCGCAGATTAAAGCTCAAAACGTGCTGTTTTGCTAAAATAAGCATTTTCAAGCATTTTAGATCGTTGAAATCGTTCAAATAGAAGCAATATTAATAAAAACGATTAATAAAAATTCGTCGTTTTATGCTGTTTTACGCGTTAAAACGCAGATTAAACTCAAAACGTGCTGTTTTGCTAAAAAAAGCATTTTAAAGCATTTTAGATCGTTGAAATCGTTCAAATAGAAGCAATATTAATAAAAACCAATAATAAAAATTCGTCGTTTTTATGCTGTTTTACGCGTTAAAACGCAGATTAAAGCTCAAAACGTGCTGTTTTGCTAAAATAAGCATTTTCAAGCATTTTAGATCGTTGAAATTGTTCAAATAGACGCAATATTAATAAAAACGAATAATAAAAATTCGTCTTTTATGCTGTTTTACGCGTTAAAACGCAGATTAAAGCTCAAAACGTGCTGTTTTGCTAAAATAAGCATTTTCAAGCTTTTAGATCGTTGAAATCGTTCAAATTGACGCAATATTAATAAAACGAATAATAAAAAATTCGTCGTTTTTATGCTGTTTTACGCGTTAAAACGCAGATTAAAGCTCAAAACGTGCTGTTTTGCTAAAATAAGCATTTTCAAGCATTTTAGATCGTTGAAATCGTTCAAATAGAAGCAATATTAATAAAAACGAATAATAAAAATTCGTCGTTTTATGCTGTTTTACGCGTTAAAACGCAGATTAAAGCTCAAAACGTGCTGTTTTGCTAAAATAAGCATTTTCAAGCATTTTAGATCGTTGAAATCGTTCAAATAGACGCAATATTAATAAAAACGAATAATAAAAATTTCGTCGTTTTTATGTGTTTTACGCGTTAAAACGCAGTTTAAAAACTCAAAACGTGCTGTTTTGCAAAAATAAGCATTTTCAAGCATTTTAGATCGTTGAAAATCGTTCAAATAGACGCAATATTAATAAAAAACGATATAAAATTTCGTTTTTTTTTAATGCTGTTTTACGCGATAAAACGCGATTAAACAAAAAACGTGCTGTTTGGCTAAATAAGCATTTTCAAGCATTTTAAGATCGTTAAATCGTTCAAATAGAAGCAATATTAATAAAAATGACTAAAAAAATTTCGTCCTTTTATGCTGTTTACCGTTAAAACGCAGATTAAAGCTCAAAACGTGCTGTTTGCTAAAATAAGCATTTTCAAGCATTTTAGATCGTTGAAATCGTTCAAATAGACGCAATATTAATAAAAACGAATAATAAAAATTCGTCGTTTTATGCTGTTTTCGCTTTAAAAACGCAGATTAAAACTCAAAACGTGCTGTTTTGCTAAAATAAGCATTTTCAAGCATTTTAAATCGTTGAAATCGTTCAAATAAGTAATATTAATAAAAAACGAATAATAAAAATTTCGTCGTTTTATGCTGTTTTACGCGTTAAAACGCAGAATAAAGCTCAAAACGTGCTGTTTTGCTAAAAACATTTTCAAGCATTTTAGATCGTTGAAATCTTAAAGAACAATATTAATAAAAACGAATAATAAAAATTTCGTCGTTTTTATGCTGTTTTACGCGTTAAAACGCGAATAAAGCCAAAACGTGCTGTTTTGCTAAAATAACATTTTCAAGCATTTTGATCGTTGAAATCGTTCAAATAGAAGCAATATTAATAAAAACGACTAATAAAAATTTCGTCCTTTATGCTGTTTTACGCGTTAAAACGCAGATTAAGCTCAAAACGTGCTGTTTTGCTAAAATAAGCATTTTCAAGCATTTTTAGATCGTTGAAATAAGGCCAGAAATAGACGCATGTGGCAAAACGAATATCAAATTCGTCGTTTTTTATGCTGTTTTTACGCGTTAAAACGCAGATTAAAGCTCAAAACGCTGTTTTTGCTAAAATAAGCATTTTCAAGCATTTTAAATAAATTTGAAATCGTTCAAATAGAAGCAATATTAATAAAAACAAATAATAAAAATTCGTCGTTTTTATGCTGTTTTACGCGTTAAAACGCAGATTTAGCTCAAAACGTGCTGTTTTACTAAAATAAGCATTTTAAGCAGATCGTTGAAATCGTTCAAATAGACGCAATATTAATAAAAACGAATAATAAAAATTTCGTCGTTTTTTATGCTGTTTTACGCGTTAAACGCAGATTAAAGCTCAAAACATTAACTGTTTTGCTAAAATAAGCATTTTCAAGCGACAGATCGTTGAAATCCCGATTCAAATAGAAGCAATATTATTAAAAACGAATAATAAAAATTCGTCGTTTTTATGCTGTTTTACGCTTACGTTAAAGAAACGCAGATTAAAACTCAAAACGTTAACGTTTTTGCTAAAATCCAGCATTTTCAAGCATTTTAGATCGTTGAAATCGTTCAAATAGACGCAATAAAAATAAAAACGAATAATAAAAAATTTCGTCGACATGCTGTTTTACGCGTTAAACGCAGAATAAAGCTCAAAACATTGCTGTTTTGCTAAAATAGCATTTTCAAGCATTTTTAGATCATTGAAATCGTTCAAATAGACGCAATATTAATAAAAACGAATAATAAAAATTTCGTCGTTTTTGTAACATTTTACGCGTTAAAACGCGATTAAAGCTCAAAACGTGCTGTTTTTGCTGAAATAAGCATTTTCAAGCATTTTTAGATCGTTGAAATCGTTTCAAATAGAAGCAATATTAATACAAAACGAATAATAAAAATTACGTCGTTTTATGCTGTTTTACGCGTTAAAACGCAGATTAAAACTCAAACGTGCTGTTTTGCTAAAATAAGCATTTTCCGGCATTTTTAGATCGGGCGAAATCACGTTCAAATAGACGCAATATTATTAATAAAAACGAATAATAAAAATTTCGTCGTTTTTTATGCTGTACGCGTTAAAACGCTGATTAAAGCTCAAAACGTGCTGTTTTTGATACGTAAGCATTTTCAAGCATTTTTAGATCGTTGAAATTGTTCAAATAGACTATAATGATAATAAAAACGAATAATAAAAATTCGTCGTTTTTATGCTGTTTACGCGTTAAAACGCAGATTAAAGCTCAAAACGTGCTGTTTTGCTAAAATAAGCATTTTCAAGCATTTTAGATCGTTGAAATCGTTCGTAGAAGCAATATTAATAAAACGAATAATAAAATTTCGTCGTTTTTATGCTGTTTTAGCGTTAAAACGCAGATTAAAGCTCAAAACGTGCGGTTTTTTGCTAAAATAAGCATTTTCAGGCATTTTTTAGATCGTTGGAAATCGTTTAAATAGAAGCAATATTAATAAAACGAATAATAAAATTCGTCATTTTTTATGCTGTTTTACGCGTTAAAGCAGATTAAAACTCAAAACGTGCTGTTTTTGCTAAAATAAGCATTTTCAAGCATTTTAGATCGTTGAAATCGTTCAAATAGAAGCAATATTAATAAAAACGAATAATAAAAATTCGTCGTTTTTATGCTGTTTTACCTTAAAACGCAGATTAAACTCAAAACGTGCTGTTTTGCTGCGTCAGCATTTTAGAAGCATTTTAGATCGTTGAAATCGTTTCAAATAGAAGCAATATTAATAAAAACGGAATAATAAAAATTCGTCGTTTTTATGCTGTTTTACGCGTTAAAACGCAGATTAAGCTCAAAACGTGCTGTTTTGCTAAAATCAGCATTTTCAAGCA
>NW_027045960.1:0-25000 GCF_025399875.1 Dalotia coriaria | reverse complement strand
AATAAGCATTTTCAAGCATTTTAGATCGTTGAAATCATTCAAATAGACGCAATCAAAATAAAAACGAATAATAAAAATTTCGTCGTTTTATGCTGTTTTATGCGTTAAACGCAGAATAAAGCTCAAAACGTGCTGTTTTGCTAAAATAAGCATTTTCAAGCATTTTAGATCGTTGAAATCGTTCAAATAGACGCAATATTAATAAAACGAATAATAAAATTTCGTCGTTTTATGCTGTTTTACGCGTTAAAACGCAGATTAAAGCTCAAAAGTGCTGTTTTGCTAAAATAAGCATTTTCAAGCATTTTAGATTGTGAAATCGTTCAAAATGAAGCAATATTAATAAAAAACGAATAATAAAAATTTGTCGTTTTATGCTGTTTACGCGTTAAAACGCAGATTAAAGCTCAAAACGTGCTGTTTTGCTAAAATAAGCATTTTCAAGCATTTTTAGATCGTTGAAATCGTTCAAATAGACGCAATATTAATAAAAACGAATAATAAAAATTTCGTCGTTTTTATGCTGTTTTACGCGTTAAAACGCTGATTAAAAGCTCAAAACGTGCTGTTTTGCTAAAATAAGCATTTTCAAGCATTTTAGATCGTTGAAATCGTTCAAATAGACGCAATATTAATAAAAACGACTAATGGAAATCTGTCGTTTTTATGCTGTTTACGCGTTAAAACGCAGATTACAGCTCAAAAACGTGCTGTTTTGCTAAAATAAGCATTTTCAAGCATTTTAGATCGTTGAAATCATTCAAATAGAAGATATTAATAAAAACGAATAATAAAAATTTCGTCGTTTTATGCTGTTTTACGCGTTAAAACGCAGATTAAAGATCAAAACGTGCTGTTTTGCTAAAATAAAGCATTTTCGCGTTTTAGATCATTGAAATCGTTCAAATAGAAGCAATATTAATAAAAACAATAATAAAAAATTCGTCGTTTTTATGCTGTTTTACGCGTTAAACGCAGATTAAAACTCAAAACGTGCTGTTTTGCTAAAATAAGCATTTTCAAGCATTTTAGATCGTTGAAATCGTTCAAATAGACGCAATAAAAATAAAAAACGAATAATATAAATTTCGTCGTTTTTATGCTGTTTTACGCGTTAAAACGCAGATTAAAACTAAAAACGTGCTGTTTTGCTAAAATAAGCATTTTCAAGCATTTTAGATCGTTGAAATCGTTCAAATAGACGCAATATAATAAAAACGAATAATAAAAATTTCGTCGTTTTATGCTGTTTTACGCGTTAAAACGCAGAATAAAGCTCAAAACGTGCTGTTTTGTTTTAAAATAAGCATTTTCAAGCATTTTAGATCGTTGAAATCGTTCAAATAGAAGCAATATTAATAAAAACGAATAATAAAAAATTCGTCTTTTTTATGCTGTTTCGCGTTAAAACGCAGTTTAAAGCTCAAAAGGTGCTGTTTTGCAAAAATTTGCATTTTCAAGCATTTTAGATCGTTGAAATCGTTCATAAAGCAATATTAAAACGGAATAATAAAAATTCGCGTTTTTTATGCTGTTACGTTAAAACGAGATTAAAACTCAAAAATTGTTTTGCTATAAGCATTTTCGCATTTAGATCGCTAAAATCTTCAAATAGAAGTAATATTAATAAAAACGAATAATAAAATTTCGTCATTTTATGCTGTTTAACGCGTTAAAACGCAGATTTAGTCAAAACGTGCTGTTTTGCTAAAATGCATTTTCAAGCATTTTGATCGTTGAAACGTTTAAATAGAAGCTTTTAAAACGAATAAAAATTTTCGTTTTTTATGCTGTTTTACCAAAACGCAGTTTAAACTAAAAACGTGCTTTTTGCTAAAATAAAACAAATTTTTTTTTAAAATCGTTCAAATGACGCAAATTAATAAAAACAATAAAAATTCGTCGTTTTTATGCCGTTTACCGTTAAAACGCAGATTTCAAAAGGGCTTTTTTAAAAAAGCATTTTCAAGCATTTTAGATCGTTGAAATCGTTCAAATAGAAGCAATATTAATAAAAACGAATAATAAAAATTCGTCGTTTTTATGCTGTTTTACGCGTTAAAACGCAGTTTAAAAACTCAAAACGTGCTGTTTTGCTAAAATAAGCATTTTCAAGCATTTTAGATCGTTGAAATCGTTCAAATAGACGCAATATTAATAAAAACGAATAATAAAAATTTCGTCGTTTTTTATGCTGTTTTACGCGTTAAAACGCTGATTAAAGACTCAAAACGTGCTGTTTTGCTAAAATAAGCATTTTCAAGCATTTTAGATCGTTGAAATCGTTCAAATAGACGCAATATTAATAAAAACGAATAAAAAAAATTTCGTCGTTTTACGCTGTTTTACGCGTTAAAACGCAGATTAAAGCTCAAAACGTGCTGTTTTGCTAATATAAGCATTTTCAAGCTTTTAGATCGTTGAAATCGTTCAAATAGAAGCAATATTTGCAAAAATAAACCATTTAAAAAGCATTTTAGATCGTTGAAATCGTTCAAATAGCCCAATATTAAAAAAAAACGAATAATAAAAATTTCTCTTTTTTATGCTGTTTTACGCGTTAAAACGCAGATAAAGCTCGAACTGCTGTTTTGTTTTAAAATAAGCTTTTTTCAAGAAAGATCGTTGAAATCGTTAAATAGAAGCAATATTAATAAAAACGAATAATAAAAATTCGTCTTTTTTATGCTGTTTTCGCAAAACGCAGATTAAAGCTCAAAACGTCTTTTTTTGTTTTAAAATAAGCATTTTCAAGCTTTTAGATCGTTGAAATCGTTCAAATAGACGCAATTTAATAAAAACAAATAATAAAAATTCGTCGTTTTTATGCTGTTTTACGCGTTAAAACCTTTTAAAAGCTAAAAAGGGCGTTTTGCAAAATAAGCATTTTCAAGCATTTTAGATCGTTGAAATCTTTTCAAATAGACGCAATAAAAATAAAAAGGGAATAAAAAAAAATTTCGTCTTTTTTTTATGCTGTTTTACGCGTTAAAACGCGGGGAATAAACTCAAAACGTGCTGTTTTGCTAAAAAAAAGCATTTTCAAGCATTTTTGATCATTGAAATCGTTCAAATAGACGCAATATTAAAAAAGAACGAATAATAAAAAATTCGTCGTTTTTTGCTTTTTTTTTACGCGTTAAAACGCAGTTTAAAAACTCAAAACTTGCTTTTTTTGTTTTAAAATAAACATTTTCAAGCATTTTTAGATTGTTGAAATCGTTAAAAATAGAAGAAATTTAAAAAACGAAAATAAAAATTCGTCTTTTTTATGCTTTTTTTCCGCGTTAAAAGGGGGGGTTAAAAGCTCAAAACGTGCTGTTTTTGCTAAAATAAGCATTTTAAAGTTTTAGATCGTTGAAATCTTTCCCAAAAGGGCGCAATATTAATAAAAACGAATAAAAAATTTCGTCTTTTTTTAAACTGTTTACGCTTTAAAAAACGCTGTTTAAAAAACTCAAAACGTGCTGTTTTGCTAAAAAAAAGCTTTTTTCAAGCTTTTTGGATCGTTGAAACCCGTTCAAATAGACGCAATAAATAAAACAAAATAAAAAAAAATTCGTCTTTTTAAATGTTTTTACGCGTTAAAACCCCGTTAAGCCCCAAAACGTGCTTTTTTTTGGCCAAAAATAAGCATTTTCAAGCATTTTAGATCGTTGAAATCTTTTAAAAAAGGCAATTTTTAAAAAAACGAATAAAAAATTTTGCGTCTTTTTTTTATGCTTTTTTTACGCGTTAAAACGCAGTTTAAAAAAGCTCAAAACGTGCTGTTTTGCTAAAAAAAAAGCTTTTCAAACATTTTTTAGATCTTTTGAAATCGTTAAAAATAGACGCAAAAAAAATAAAAATGAATAATATAAATTTCGTGAAATGCTGTTTTCGCGTTAAAACGCAGAAAAAAAACTAAAAACGTGCTTTTTTTGCTAAAAAAAGCTTTTTTCAAAGGCTTTTTTAGATCTTTTGAAAGTTCAAATGGGCGCAATATTAAGAAAAAAAAAGGAATAAAAAAAATTTCGTCGTTTTTATGCTTTTTTGGAAAAAACGCAGAAAAAACTCAAAACTTGCTGGCAAAAATAAGCATTTTCAAGCATTTTAGATCTTGAAATCGTTCAAATAGACGCAATATTAAAAAAACGAATAAAAAAATTTGTGATGCTGTTTTACGCGTTAAAAACGCAGTTTTGGGTCAAAACGTGCTGTTTTGCTAAAATAAGCATTTTCAAGCTTTTTTAGATCGTTGAAATCTTTTTAAAAGAAACAATATTATAAAAACGAAAATAAAATTCCTCTTTTATGCTGTTTTACGCGAAAACGCGAAAAAAGCCAAAACGTGCGTTTTGAAAAAAAGCACGCATTTTAGACGGAAACTTAAATGGGAAATATTAAAAAAAAACGAAAATAAAAAATTCTCATTTTATGTTTTTTACGCGTTAAAACGCAGAAAAAAAACCAAAACGTGCTTTTTTTGTTTAAATAAGCATTTTCAAGCATTTTAGATCGTTGAAACGTTAAAATAGACGCAATTTAAAAAAAAACAAATAAAAAAAATTTTCGTTTTTTTTATGCTGTTTACCTTAAAACGCAAAAAAGCTCAAACGTGTGTTTTGCTAAAATAAGATTTCGCATTTTGATCGTTGAAATCGTTAAAATAAAGATTTAAAAAAACAAAAAAAACCGCTTTTTTATGTTTTTGCTTTAAAAACGAGTTTAAAGCTCAAAAACGTGCTGTTTTGCTAAAATAAGATTTTCGCATTTTAGATCGTTGAAATCGTTCAAATAGGCAATAAAAAACGAATAATAAAAAGTCGTTTTTATGCTGTTTTACGCGTTAAAACGAAAAAGCTCAAACGTGCTGTTTTGCTAAAATAAGCATTTTCAAGCTTTTTTAGATCGTTGAAATCTTTCAAATAAAAGCAATATTAAAAAAGAAAATAAAAATTTCGTCTTTTTTTATGTTTTTTACGCGTTAAAAACGCAGTTTTGGGTCAAAACGTGCTGTTTTCCCAAAAATAAGCATTTTCAAGCATTTTAGATCGTTGAAATCTTTTTAAATAGAAGAATATTTTTTAAAAAGTAAAAAATTCCTCTTTTTATGTTTTTTACGCGTTAAAACGCGAAAAAACGTGCTGTTTTGCTAAAATAACATTTTCAAGCATTTTAATCGTTGAAATCGTTAAAAAGCGAATTTAAAAAAAAAACGAAAATAAAAATTCTATTTTATGTGTTTTACGCAAAACGCAAAATAAAGCTCAAAACGTGTGTTTTTTTTTTTAAAATAAGCATTTTCAAGCATTTTAGATCGTTGAAATCGTTCAAATAGACGCAATTTAAAAAAACAAAAAAAATTTCGTTTTTTATGCTGTTTTGCAAAAAACGAAAAAAGCTAAAAAAACGTGCTGTTTTTTTTAAAATAAGCATTTTCAAGCATTTTAGATCGTTGAAATCGTTCAAAAAAAACCCAATTAAAAAAACAAAAATTAAAAAAATTTGCGTTTTATGTTTTTGCTTTAAAAACGCAGTTTAAAAACTAAAAACGTGCTTTTTGCTAAATAAGCATTTTCAAGCATTTTGATCGTTAAACGTTCAAAAAGACGCAATTTAATCAAAAAAAAACGTCTTTTTTATGTTTTTTCCCGGTTAAAACGCAGTTTAAAAACTCAAAACGTGCTTTTTGCTAAAATAACTTTTTCAAGCATTTTAGATCGTTGAAATCGTTAAATAAAAGCAATATTAATAAAAACAATAATAAAAAAAATTCGTCGTTTTATGCTTTTTTTTACGCGTTAAAACGCAGTTTAAAAACTCAAAACGTGCTGTTTTGCTAAAATAAGCATTTTCAAGAAGATCGTTGAAATCGTTCAAATAAACAATATTAATAAAAACGAATAATAAAAAATTCGTCTTTTTTTATGCTTTTTTGCTTTAAAAACGCAGATTAAACTAAAAAACCGCTGTTTTGCAAAAAAAGCATTTTCGCTTTTAGATCGTTGAAATCGTTCAAATAGAAGCAAATTAAAAAACGAATAATAAAAAATTCGTCTTTTTATGCTGTTTTACGCGTTAAAAACGAGTTTAAAAACTCAAAACGGCTTTTTTTGCTAAAAAAAAGCTTTTTTAAAATTTTTTTTTTTTTAAAAAAAAAAAAAGGGGAAAAAAAAAGGGTTTTTTTTTTTTTTTAAAAAAAAAATTTTTTAAAAATTTTTTAAAAAAAATTTTTAAAAATTTTTTAAAAATTTTTTTTGGTTTTCCCTTTAAAAAAAAAAAAAAAAAATTTTTTTTTTTTTTTAAAAAAAAAAAAAAAAAAAAATTTTTTTTTAAATTTTAAAAAAACCCCCAAAAAAAAAAAAAATTTTTTTGGGGTTTTTTTTTAAAAAAAATTAAAAAAAAACCTTTTTTTTTTTTTCCCTTTTAAAAAAAAGGCCCAAAAAAAAAAAAAAATTTTTTTAAAAAATTTTTTTTTTTTAAAATTTAAAAAAAAAAAAAAGGGTTTTTTTTGGTTTTTAAAAAAGTTTTTTAAAAAAAAAAAAAAGGGGGTTTTTTAAAAACCCAAATTTTAAAAAAAAAAAACCCGTTTTTTAATTTTTTTAAAAAAAAAAAATAAATTTGGGGTTTTTTTTTTTAAAAAAAAAAAAAAAAAAGGGGGTTTTTTAAAAAAAAATTTTAAAAAAAAAAAAAATTTTTTTTAAACCCCCCCAAAAAAAAAAAAAACCCCTTTTTTTTTTTAAAAAAAATTTAAAAATTTTTTTTTTAAAAAAAAAAAAAAAAAAAAAAAGGGAAAAAAAAATTTTCCCAAAAAAAAAAGGGAAAAAAAATTTTTTTTTTTTTAAAAAATTTTTTTTTTAAAAAAAAATTTTTTTTGGGAAAATTTTTTTCCCCAAAAAATTTTTAAAAAAAAAAAAAAAAAATTTTTTTTTTTTCCCCCCTTTTTTAAAGCGAAAAAACCCCAAAAAATTTTTTAAAAAAAATTTTTTTTAAAAATTTTTTTTAAAAAAAAAATTTAAAAAAAAAAAATAAAAAAAAAAATTTTTTTTTTTTTAAAAAAAAAAAAAAAAAAAAAAAATTTTTTTTTAAAAAAATTTTTAAATTTTAAAAAAAATTTTAAAAAAAAAAAAATTTTAAAAAAAAAATTTTTTAAAAATTTTTTTTTTTAAAACCCCCCCAAAAAAAAATTTTTTTTTTTTAAAAAAAATTTTTTTTTTTTTTTAAAAAAAAAAAAAAATTTAAAAAAAAAAAAATTTTTTTTTTGGAAACCCCAAAAAATTTTTTTAAAAACCCTTTTTTAAAAAAAAACCCCAAATTTTTTTAAAAAAAAAAAAAAAAAAAAAAAAAATTTTTTTCCCTTTTTTTTTTTCCAAAAAAACCCAAAAAAAACCCCCAAAAAAAAAAAAAATTTTAAATTTTTTTTAAAAAGGAAATTAAAAAAATTTTTAAAAAAAAAAAAAAATTTTTTTTTTTTTTGGTTTTAAAAAAAAAAAAAAAAGGGTTTTAAAAAAAAAAAAAAAATTTTTTTTTTTTGGTTTAAAAGGGGTTAAAAAAAAAAAAAAATTTTTTTTTTTTTTTAAAAAAAAAAAAATTTTTTTTTTTTAAAAAATTTTTTTTTTTTTTTTGGGGGCCCCAAAAAAAAAAAAAAAAAAAAAAAAAATTTTTTTTTTTTTTTAAAAAAAAAAAAACCGTTTTTTTTAAAAAATTTTAAAAAAAATTTTTTTTTTGGGGGGGTTTAAAAAAAAAAAAAATTTTAAAAAAAAAAAAAACCCCCCTTTTTTTTTTTAAACGCAAAAACCCCAAAATTTTTGTTTAAAAAACAAAAAATTTTGAAAAAAAAAAAAAAAAAAAAAAAAAAATTTTTTTTTTTTTTTTTTTTTGGGGGGAAAAAAGAAAAAACCCCTTTTTGCTTTTTTTAAAAATTTTTTTTTTGGTTTAAAAAAAAAAAAAAAAAAAATTTTTTTTGGGGGTTTTTTACGCGTTAAAACGCTGATTAAACTCAAAACGTGCTGTTTTGCTAAAATAAGCATTTTCAAGCATTTTTAGATCGTTGAAATCGTTCAAATAGACGCAATATTAATAAAAACGAATAATAAAAATTCGTCGTTTTATGTGTTTACGCTTTAAAAACGCAGATTAATAAAACGTGCTTTTTTTGCTAAAATAAGCATTTTCGTTTTTTAGATCGTTGAAATCGTTCAAATAGAAGCAATATTAATAAAAACGAATAATAAAAATTTCGTCGTTTTTGCTGTTTTACGCGTTAAAACGCAGAAAAAAAGCTAAAAACGTGCTGTTTTGCTAAAATAAGCATTTTCAAGCATTTTAGATCGTTGAAATCGTTCAAATAGACGCAACATTAAAAACGAATAAAAAAAATTTCGTCGTTTTTATGCTGTTTTACGCGTTAAAACGCTGATTAAACTCAAAACGTGCTGTTTTGCTAAAATAAGCATTTTCAAGCATTTTAGATCGTTGAAATCGTTCAAATAGATGCAATATTAATAAAAAACTATAATAAAAAATTCGTCGTTTTATGCTGTTTTACGCGTTAAAACGCAGATTAAAGCTCAAAACGTGCTGTTTTGCTAAAATAAGCATTTTCAAGCATTTTAGATCGTTGAAATCGTTCAAATAGACGCAATATTAATAAAACGAATAATAAAATTTCGTCGTTTTATGTTGTTTTACGCGTTAAAACGCAGAATAAAGCTCAAAACGTGCTGTTTTGCTAAAAAAAAGCATTTTCAAGCATTTTAGATCGTTGAAATCGTTGAAATAGAAGCAATATTAATAAAAACGAATAATAAAAATCGTCGTTTTATGCTGTTTTACGCTTAAAACGCAGATTAAAGCTCAAAACGTGCTGTTTTGCTTTAAAATATGCATTTTCAAGCATTTTGATCGTTGAAATCGTTAAAATAGACGCAATAAAAATAAAAACGAATAATAAAAATTTCGTCTTTTTTATGCTGTTTTACGCGTTAAAACGCAGAATAAAGCTCAAAACGTGCTGTTTTGCTAAAATAAAGCATTTTCAAGCATTTTAGATCGTTGAAATCGTTCAAATAGACGCAATATTAAAAAAAAACGAATAATAAAAATTTCGTCTTTTTTATGCTGTTTTACGCGTTAAAACGCAGATTAAACCAAAAAGGGCTGTTTTGCTAAAATAAGCATTTTCAGCATTTTAGATCGTTAAATCGTTCAAATAAAAACAATATTAAAAAAAACGAATAATAAAAATTCGTCGTTTTATGCTGTTTTACGCGTTAAAACGCAGATTAAAAGCTCAAAACGTGCTGTTTTGCTAAAATAAGCATTTTCAAGCATTTTAGATCGTTGAAATCGTTCAAATAGACGCAATATTAATAAAAAACGAATAATAAAAAATTCGTCGTTTTATGCTGTTCTACGCGTTAAAACGCAGATTAAAGCTCAAAACGTGCTGTTTTGCTAAAATAAGCATTTTCAAGCATTTTTAGATCGTTGAAATCGTTTAAAGAAGCAATATTAGTAAAAACGAATAATAAAAATTCGTCTTTTTTATGCTGTTTTACGCGTTAAAACGCAGATTAAAAGCTCAAAACGTGTTGTTTTGCTAATATAAGCATTTTCAAGCATTCTAGATCGTTGAAATCGTTGAAATAGACGCAATATTAATAAAAACGAATAATAAAATTTCGTCGTTTTATGCTGTTTTACGCGTTAAAACGCAGATTAAAGCTCAAAACGCGCTTTTTTGCTAAAATAAGCATTTTCAAGATTTTAGATCGTTGAAATCGTTCAAATAGAAGAAATATTAATAAAAACGAATAATAAAAATTCGTCGTTTTATGCTTTTTACGCTTTAAAAAACGCAGATTAAACTCAAAACGTGCTGTTTTTGCAAAATAAGCATTTTCAAGCATTTTAGATCGTTGAAATCGTTCAAATAGACCCCAATATTAATAAAAAACGAATAATAAAATTTCGTCGTTTTTATGCTGTTTTACGCGTTAAAACGCTGATTAAAGCTCAAAACGTGCTGTTTTGCTAAAATAAGCATTTTCAAGCATTTTGATCGTTGGGAAATCGTTCAAATAGACGCAATATTAATAAAAACGAATAATAAAAAATTCGTCGTTTTATGCTGTTTTACGCGTTAAAACGCAGTTTAAAAAGCTCAAAACGTGCTGTTTTGCTAAAATAAGCATTTTCGCTTTTTAGATCGTTGAAATCGTTAAAATAGAGCAATATTAATAAAACGAATAATAAAATTTCGTCGTTTTATGTTGTTTTACGCGTTAAAACGCAGAATAAAGCTCAAACGTGCTGTTTTGCTAAAATAAGCATTTTCAAGCTTTTTTAGATCGTTGAAATCGTTCAAATGGGACGCAATATTAATAAAAACAAATAATAAAAATTCGTCGTTTTTATGCTGTTTTACGCGTTAAAACGCAGATTAAAGCTCAAAACGTGCTGTTTTGCTAAAATAAGCATTTTCAAGCATTTTAGATCGTTGAAATCGTTCAAATAGAAGCAATATTAATAAAAACGAACAATAAAAATTGTCTTTTTTATGCTGTTTTACGGTTAAACGCAGATTAAAGCTCAAAACGTGCTGTTTTGCTAAAATAAGCATTTTCAAGCATTTTAGATCGTTGAAATCGTTCAAATAGACGCAATATTAAAAACGAATAATAAAAATTTCGTCGTTTTTATGCTGTTTTACGCGTTAAAACGCTGATTAAAGCTCAAAACTGCTGTTTTGCTAAAATAAGCATTTTCAAGCATTTTAGATCGTTGAACGTTCAAATAGACGCAATATTAATAAAACGAAAAATAAAAAATTCGTCGTTTTTATGCTGTTTTACGCGTTAAAACGCAGATTAAAACTCAAAACGTGCTGTTCTGCTAAAATAAGCATTTTCGCTTTTAGATCGTTGAAATCGTTAAAATAGAACAATATTAAAAAAAACGAATAATAAAAATTCCGTCGTTTTATGCTGTTTTACGCGTTAAAACGCAGAAAAAAAGCTCAAAACGTGCTGTTTTGCTAAAATAAGCATTTTCAAGCTTTTTTAGATCGTTGAAATCGTTCAAATAGACGCAATATTAAAAAAACGAATAAAAAAAAATTTCGTCGTTTTATGCTGTTTTACGCGTTAAAACGCTGATTAAAGCTCAAAACGTGCTGTTTTGCTAAAAAAAAGCATTTTCAAGCATTTTAGATCGTTGAAATCGTTCAAATAGATGCAATATTAAAAAAAAACGTATAATAAAAATTCGTCGTTTTATGCTGTTTTACGGTTAAACGCAGATTAAAGCTCAAAACGTGCTGTTTTGCTAAAATAAGATTTTCAAGCATTTTAGATCGTTGAAATCGTTCAAATAGAGGGCAATATTAATAAAAACGAATAATAAAATTTCGTCGTTTTATCGTTTTACGCGTTAAAACGCAAAATTAAAGCTCAAAACGTGCTGTTTTGCTTAAAATAAGCATTTTCAAGCATTTTTAGATCGTTGAAATCGTTGAAATAGAAGCAATATTAATAAAAACGAATAATAAAAATTCGTCGTTTTTATGCTGTTTTACGCGTTAAAACGCAGATTAAACTCAAAACGTGCTGTTTTGCTAAAATAAGCATTTTCAAGCATTTTAGATCGTTGAAATCGTTCAAATAGACGCGCATATTAATAAAACAATAAAAAAATTGTCGTTTTATGCTTTTTTTACGCGTTAAACGATTTAAAGCTCAAAACGGCTTTTTTGCTAAAAGCTTTTCAAGCATTTTAGATCTTGAAATCTTTAAATAGAAGCAATAATAAAAACAAATAATAAAAAATTCGTCTTTTTTGATTACGCGTTAAAACGCAGATTAAAAGCTCAAAGTGTTTTTTGTTTGCAAAAAAGCATTTTCAAATTTTTGCGGGAAATCGTTAAAATAAGCAATATTATAAAAAACGAATAATAAAAAATTCGTCGTTTTAGTGTTTTACGCGTTAAAACGCAGAAAAAAGCCTGCAAAACGTGCTGTTTTGCTAAAATAAGCATTTTCAGCATTTTAGATCGTTGAAATCGTTAAATAGAAGCAATTAATAAAAAACGAATAATAAAAATTCTTTTTAAATGCTTGTTTACGCTTAAAACGCAGATTAAAGCTCAAACGTGCTGTTTTTAAAAAATAAGATTTCAAGCTTTTTTAGATCGTTGAAATCGTTCAAATAGACGCAATATTAATAAAAAACGAATAAAAAAAATTGTCGTTTTATGTGTTTACGCGTATAAAGCGAATAAAGCTCAAAACGTGCTTTGCTCAAAATAAGCATTTTCGCATTTAGATCGTTGAAACGTTCAAATAGAGCAATATTATAAAAACGAATAAAAAAAATTTTCCGTCGTTTTTATGCGTTTTACGCTTTAAAAACGCAGATTAAAGCTCAAAACGTGCTGTTTTGCTAAAATAAGCATTTTCAAGCATTTTAGATCGTTGAAAATGGTTCAAATAGAAGCAATATTAATAAAAACGAATAATAAAATTCGTCGTTTTTATGCTGTTTTACGCGTTAAAACGCAGATTAAAAGCTCAAAACGTGCTGTTTTGCCAAAATAAGTATATTTCAAGCATTTTAGATCGTTGAAATCGTTCAAATAGACGCACATTAACAAAAACGAATAATAAAAATTTCTGTCAGTTTTTATGTCGTTTTACGCGTTAAAACGCTGATTAAAGCTCAAACGTGCTGTTTTGCTAAAATAAGCATTTTCAAGCATTTAGATCGTTGAAATCGTTCAAATAGAAGCATTATTAATAAAACGAATAATAAAAAATCTGTCGTTTTATGTTAGTTTTACGCGTTAAAACGCAGATTATAGCTCAAAACGTGCTGTTTTGCTTAAATAAGTATTCTCTTCAAGCATTTTAGATGGTTGAAATCGCTGTTTAGAAATAAATATTAATAAAAAACGAATAAAAATTCGTCCATTTTATGCTGCTCTTTACGCGTTAAAACGCGATTAAAGCTCAAACGTGCTGTTTTGCTAAAATAAGCATTTTCAAGCATTTTAGATCGTTGAACTGTTCAAATAGACGCAATATTAATAAAAAAACGAAATAATAAAAATTTCCGTCGTTTTATGCTGTTTACGCGTTAAAACGCAGAATGCTTTAAACGTAAAGCGTCGCTTTTTGTGCACAAGTACTTTCAAGCATTTTAGATCGTTGAAATCGTTCAAATAGAAGCTACATTAATAAAAAAACGAATAATAAAAATTCGTCGTTTTTATGTTGTTTTACGCGTTAAAACGCAGATTAAAGCTCAAAACGTGCTGTTTTGCTAAAAATAAGCATTTTCAAGCATTTTAGATCGCTTGGTGAAATCAAGCCCAAATAGACGCAATATTAATAAAACGAATAATAAAAATCTGTCGTTTTTATGTGCTGTTTTACGCGTTAAAACGCAGAATAAAAGCTCAAACGTGCTGTTTTGCTAAAATAAGCATTTTCTGCCATTTTAGACGTTGGAAATCGTTCAAATAGACGCAATATTAATAAAAAACTAATAATAAAAATTTCGTCGTTTTATGTTGTTTTACGCGTTAAAAACGCAGATTAAAAGCTCAAAACGTGCTGTTTTGCTAAAATAAAGCATTTTTCAAGCATTTAGATCGTTGAAATCGTTCAAATAGAAGCAATATTAATAAAAAACGAATAATAAAAATTCGTTTTTATGCTGTTTACGCGTTAAACGCAGATTAAAGCTCAAACGTGCTGTTTGCTAAAATAAGCATTTTCAAGCATTTTAGATCGTTGAAACCGTCTAAATAGACGCAATATTAAAAAAACAAAAAAAAAAATTTTTGCTTTTTTATGGTTTTAGCGTTAAAAAAAAAAAAGCTTGCTTTTTTGTTAAAAATTTTCAAATTTTTTTGGGGAAAATTTAAAAAAAATTTAATAAAAACGTAAAAAAAAGCCTTTTTATGTTTTCCCGGTTAAAAGAATTGCTAAATGCTGTTTTGCAAAAAACATTTTAAGTTTTTAAGTTGTTTTAAATAAGCATTTAAAAAAAGTTAAAAAAATTTTGAGCTTTTTAAAAAAAAAAAAAAAAAAAAATGCTGTTTTGCTAAAAAGCATTTTAATTTTTAACGTTGTCTTAAATAAAGAAATTTAAAAAAATTAAAAATTGTCTTTTTATGGTTTTATTAAAACGAATTAAACCCCCTTTTTTTTTTCAAAAAAACATTTTAATTTTAACGTTTTTTCAAAAGAAATTTAAAAAAAAAAAAAAAAAAAAAATTCGTCTTTTAGGTTTATTAAAAAAAAAAAAAACCCCTGCTGTTTTGCAAAAAGCTTTTGCTTTTAACGGGGTGTAAATAAGAAATTTAAAAAAAAAAAAATTTTAAATGTTTTTATGCTTTTTATTAAAACGAATTAAAAAAAGTGCTGTTTTCAAAAAAGTTTTAAGTTTTTAGATGTTGTGTTAAATAAAGAAATTTTAAAAAAAAATTAAAAATTTTTTAGCTTTTTAAAAACTTAAAGCTGTGCTGTTTTGCTAAAAAAGATTTTCAACTTTTTGTAAATCTTCAAAGACGAAATTTAAAAAAAAAAAAAAAAAACGGGGGCCGCGTAAAAGCTGTTAAAAGCTAAAAGGGCTTTTTTCTAAAAGTTTTAAGCTTTTAATTTTTTAATTTTTAAATGGAAATTTTAAAAAAACAAATAAAAAAAATTTTTTTTTTTTCGCGTTAAAAGTTAAACTAAAACGGGAAAAAAAAACCCTTTTTTTAAAATTTTAGTTTAAAAAATTTAAATGGTTTTAAATAAAAAAAAAAAAAAAATTTTTTTTATTGTTTTAGTGTTAAAACGAAATTTAAAGCTTAAAATTTTTCAAAAAATGCTTTTGCATTTGATTTAAACTTTTTAAAAGAAAATATTAATAAAAAAATAAAAAAAGTTTTTTTTATTTTTTAGCGTTAAAAGGTTTTAAAAAACGTTTTTTTGGAAAAAAAAAAATTTTTTTCAAGTTTTTAATATTAAATTTCAAAAGCAAATTTTAATAAAAAAAATTAAAAAAACCTTTTTTTTTTTAGGGTTAAAACGAAATTCCCCCTTTTTAAAAAATTTTTAAGTTTTTAAAAAATTTGTTAAATAAAGAATTTTAAAAAAAATTTTAAAAAAATTTTGCGTTTTATTTTTTACCAAAAAAAAAAATTTAAAAATTGTTAAAAAAATTTTTAAGCTTTTTGCAAAAATTCAAATAAGCCCCCCAAAAAAAACGAAAATAAAGCTTTTTTTTTTTAAAAAAAAAGCGTAAAGCTAAAACGCTTTTGCTAAAAACTTTCCCAAGCATTTTAACTTAAATCGTTAAATAAAAAATTTAAAAAAACAAATAAAAAAAAATTTTTTTTGTTTTTTTTTAAAAAGTTTTAAAAGGGTTTTTAAAAAAAATTTTTCCATTTTTTTGTTAAATGTTCAAAAAAATTTTAAAAAAACAATAAAAAAAAAAACCCTTTTTAAAAAAATTTTCTCCGTTTAAAAAAAAAACTAAAACGGTTTTTAAAAAAAATGCTTTTAAAAATTTTTAGATTTAAATTTTAAAAAAAATTTAAAAAACGAAAAATAAAAAACGTTTTTAAACTGTTTTAGCGTTAAAAAAAAAACCAAAACCCTTTTCTTTGCATTTTAAACATTCAGAAAAATCTTTGAAATGGAAAATTAATAAAAAGAAAAAAAAATTTTTTTTTTTGTTTTACGCGAAAAAACCGAAAAACCAAAGTTTTTTTTTTTTAAAAACATTTTAATTTAATCGGTTTAAATCCCTAAAAAAAAAAAAAAATTTTTTTTATGTTGTTTTAGGGAAAAGCAGATTAAAGCTCAAACTGTTTTTTGTTTAAATAAGCATTTTAACATTTTAGATCGTTGAAATCGTTCAAATAGCAAAATAAAAACAAAATAAAATTTCGTGTTTAATTACGCGTTAAAAACAGATAAAGCTCAAAACTTGTTTTGCTTTAAATGCTTTTTCAAGCAATTTTAGATTAAAGGTTAAAAAAGATTATTAAATAAAGAATATCAAAATTTGTCGTTTTATGTTGTTTTACGCTTAAACAGATTAAAAGCTAAAATGCTGTTTGCTAAAATAAGCATTTTCAGCTTTTAAGAATTAAACTCAAAACGTGCATATTAATAAAAAAATAATAAAATTTCGTCTTTTTATTTTTACGTTAAAACGCTATTAAATAAAAACGCTGTTTTCTAAAATAAGCATTTTCAGTTTTAATCCGTTGAAACGTTCATAAAGCTAAAATAAAACTAAAATAAAAATTCAGCTTTTTATGTTTTACGCGTTAAAACGCAGATTAAAGCTCAAACGTGCTGTTTTCAAATAAGCATTTTCAAGCATTTTAGATCGTGAAATCGTTCAAATAGAAGCAATATTAATAAAACGAATAATAAAAATTGTCGTTTTATGTGTTTTACGCGTTAAAACGCAGATTAAAGCTCAAAACGCTGTTTTGCTAAAATAAGCATTTTCAGCATTTTAGATCGTTGAAATCGTTCAAATAGACGCAATATTAATAAAAACGAATAATAAAAATTTCGTCGTTTTTATGCTGTTTTCGTGTTAAAACGCTGATTAAAGCTCAAAACGTGCTGTTTTGCTAAAATAAGCATTTTCAAGCATTTTAGATCGTTGAAATCGTTCAAATAGAAGCAATATTAATAAAAACGAATAATAAAAAATTCGTCGTTTTTATGCTGTTTTACGCGTTAAAACGCAGATTAAAAGCTCAAAACGTGCTGTTTTGCTAAAATAAACATTTTCAAGCATTTTAGATCGTTGAAATCGTTCAAATAGACGCAATATTAATAAAAACGAATAATAAAAAAATTTCGTCGTTTTTATGCTGTTTTACGCGTTAAAACGCTGATTAAAGCTAAAAACGTGCTGTTTTGCTAAAATAAGAATTTTCAAGCTTTTTTAGATCGTTGAAATCGTTCAAATAGACGAATATTAATAAAAACGAATAATAAAAATTCGTCTTTTTTATGCTGTTTACGCGTTAAAACGCAGATTAAAGCTCAAAACGTGCTGTTTTGCTAAAATAAGCATTTTCAAGCTTTTAGATCGTTGAAATCGTTCAAATAGAAGCAATATTAATAAAACGAATAATAAAAATTTCGTCGTTTTTATGCTGTTTTACGCGTTAAAACGCAGATTAAAAGCTCAAAACGTGCTGTTTTGCTTAAATAAGCATTTTCAAGCATTTTAGATGGTTGAAATAGTTTAAATAGAAGCAATATTAATAAAAACGAATAATAAAAATTCGTCCATTTTATGCTGTTTTACGCGTTAAAACGCAGATTAAAAGCTCAAAACGTGCTGTTTTGCTAAAATAAGCATTTTCAAGCATTTTAGATCGTTGAAATCGTTCAAATAGACGCAATATTAATAAAAACGAATAATAAAAATTCGTCGTTTTTATGCTGTTTTACGCGTTAAAACGCAGAATAAAAGCTCAAAACGTGCTGTTTTGCTAAAATAAGCATTTTCAAGCATTTTAGATCGTTGAAATCGTTGAAATAGACGCAATATTAATAAAAACAATAATAAAAATTTCGTCGTTTTTATGCTGTTTTACGCGTTAAAACGCAGATTAAAGCTCAAAACGTGCTGTTTTGCTAAAATAAGCATTTTCAAGCATTTTAGATCGTTGAAATCGTTCAAATAGAAGCAATATTAATAAAACGAATAATAAAAATTCGTCGTTTTATGCTGTTTTACGCGTTAAAACGCAGATTAAAGCTCAAAACGTGCTGTTTTGCTAAAATAAGCATTTTCAAGCATTTTAGATCGTTGAAATCGTTCAAATAGACGCAATATTAATAAAAACGAATAATAAAATTTCGTCGTTTTATGCTGTTTTACGCGATAAAACGCTGATTAAAGCTCAAAACGTGCTGTTTTGCTAAAATAAGCATTTTTAAAAATTTTAAATCGTTTAAATGGTTTTAAAAAAAAAAACGAAAATAAATTTTCTTTTTTATTGTTTTCCCTTAAAAAAATTAAAGAAAAAAAGGCTTTTTTAAAAAAAAAAATTTTCGCTTTTTAACTTAAAACGTTAAAAGCAAAATAAATAAAAAGGGAAAAAAAAAAAATTTTGCTTTTAAGCTTTTTTTAAAACGCAAAAAACTAAAATTTTTTTTTAAAAAAATGTTTTAGCTTTTAAACCGTTAAACGTTAAATAAAGCTTTAAAAAAAAAATTAAAAATTTTTTTTTTATGTGAAACCTTAAAACGAAATTTAAAATAAAAGGGTTTTTGAAAAATGCTTTTAAAGCTTTTTGCGTTAAACAAAAAAGCTAAAAAAAAAGTTAAAAATTTCTCGTTTTAGTTTTTTACGCGGTAAAACGCAAATAAAACCAAAATTTTTTCCAAAATGCTTTAAGTTTTTAACGTTGAAAGTTCAAAAGCGTAAAAAAAAAATTAAAAAATTTTTTTTATCTTTTTTAGGAAAACCCTTTAAAACCCAAAATTTTTTTGCTAAGTTTTTAAAAATTTTTAAATTTAAACGTTCAAAAAAGAATTTAAAAAAAGTTAAAAAATTCGTCTTTTTTTTTTAAAAAAAAAACCAAAAACGTCGTTTTGTTTAAAAAAGTTTTTAAAAGTTTTTTTAACTTGAAACGTTCAAAAAAGAAATTTAAAAAAAATTTAAAAAAAAAATTTTTTTAGCTTTTTTACCGAAAAAAAAAACTGGGTGCGTTTTGCTAAAAAAGCATTTTTTCAAAATTTTTTGTTAAATGAAAATAAAGAAATTTAATAAAAACAAAAAAAAAAATTTTTTTAGCTTTTTTCGCGAAAAAAAGCGAAAAAAACCAAAAGGGTTTTTTTAAAAAAGCTTTTCAAGCATTTTAATTTAAATCGTTAAAATGCCAATAAAATAAAAAATAATAAAAAATTCGTCTTTTTTATGCTGTTTTACGCGTTAAAACGCAGATTAAAGCTCAAAACGTGCTGTTTTGCTAAAATAATCATTTTCAAGCATTTTAGATCGTTGAAATCGTTCAAAGAGACACAATATTAATAAAAACGAATAATAAAAATTTCGTCGTTTTTATGCTGTTTTACGCGTTAAAACGCAGATTAAACCCTCAAACGTGCTGTTTTGCTAAAATAATCATTTTCAAGCATTTTAGATCGTTGAAATCGTTCAAATAGAAGCAATATTAATAAAAAACGAATAATAAAAATTCGTCGTTTTTATGCTGTTTTACGCGTTAAAACGCAGATGAAGCTCAAAACGTGCTGTTTTGCTAAAATAAGCATTTTCAAGCATTTTAGATCGTTGAAATCGTTCAAATAGACGCAATAAAATAAAAACGAATAATAAAAAATTTCGTCGTTTTATGCTGTTTTACGCGTTAAAACGCTGAATAAAGCTCAAACGTGCTGTTTTGCTAAAATAAGCATTTTCAAGCATTTTAGATCGTTGAAATCGTTCAAATAGACGCAATATTAATAAAACGAATAATAAAAATTTCGTCGTTTTTATGCTGTTTTACGCGTTAAAACGCAGATTAAAGCTCAAAACGTGCTGTTTTGCTAAAATAAGCATTTTCAAGCATTTTAGATCGTTGAAATCGTTCAAATAGAGCAATATTAATAAAAACGAATAAAAAATTTCGTCGTTTTATCTGTTTTTACGCGTTAAAACGCAGATAAAGTTCAAAACGTGCTGTTTTGCTAAAAAAGTTTTTTCAAGCATTTTAGATCGTGAAATCTTCAAAAACGCAAATTAATAAAAACGAATAAAAAATTCGTCGTTTTATGCTGTTTTACGCGTTAAAACGCAGAAAAGCCCCAAAACGTGCTGTTTTGCAAAAAAGCATTTTCAAGCTTTTTAGATCGTTGAAATCGTTCAAAAAAAGCAATATTAATAAAAAACGAATAAAAAAAAATTCGTCGTTTTAGCTTGTTTTAGGTTAAAACGCAGATTAAAGCTCAAAACGTGCTGTTTTGCTAAAATAACTTTTTTCAAGCATTTTGATCGTTGAAATCGTTAAATAGACGCAATATTAATAAAAACGAATAATAAAAATTTGCGTTTTATGCTGTTTTACGCGTTAAAACGCAGTTTAAAAAGCTCAAACGTGCTGTTTTGCTAAAATAACATTTTCAAGCATTTTAGATCGTTGAAATCGTTCAAATAGACGCAATATTAATAAAAACGAAAAAATAAAAATTTCGTCTTTTTTATCCCTTTTTTTACGGGGTTAAAACGCAGATTAAAGCTCAAAACGGGGCTGTTTTGCTAAAAAAGCATTTTCAAGCTTTTTTAGATCGTTGAAATCGTTCAAATAGAAGCACTTAAAAAACGAATAAAAAAAATTTCGTCGTTTTATGCTTTTTTACGCGTTAAAACGCAGTTTTGGTTTTCCAAAACGTGCTGTTTTGCAAAAAATAAGAATTATCGCAATTTTAGATCGTTAAAGTTCAAATAGACGCAATAAAAAAAAAACGAAAAAAAAATTTCGTCTTTTTTTGGCTTTTACGCGAAAAAACGCAGAAAAAACCCTAAAAACGTGCTGTTTTGCAAAAAAATAAGCATTTTCAAGCATTTTAGATCGTTGAAATTTCCCCAAATAGACGCAATATTAAAAAAAAAACAAATAATAAAAATTTCTGCCGTTTTATGTTGTTTAGGGTTAAAAACGCAGTTTAAAAAGCTCAAAACGTCCCGTTTTGCAAAAATAAGCTTTTTCCCCATTTTAGATCGGAAATTTTTTTAAAAGACGCAATTTTAAATAAAAACGAATAAAAAATTTCGTTGTTTTATGTTGTTTTACGGGGTTAAAAAACGCTGATTAAAGCTCAAAACTTTGTTTTTGCTAAAAAAAAGCATTTTAAAAGCATTTTAGATCGTTGAAATCGTTCAAATAGACGCAATATTAAAAAAAAACAAATTTAAAAAAATTCGACGTTTTTATGGTTTAGGGTTAAACGCAGATTAAAGCTAAAAAGGGCTGTTTTGCAAAATAAGCATTTTCGCATTTTAGATCGTTGCGTTCAAATGGGGCCCAAATATTAAAAAAAAACGAATAATAAAAATTTCCCCCCTTTTATGTTTTGTTTTACGCTTTAAAAACACAGTTTAAAAAGCTAAAAACGTGCTGTTTTGGTTTAAAAAAGCATTTTCAAGCATTTTAGATCGTTGAAATCGTTCAAAAGACGCAAATTAAAAAAAACGAATAAAAAAAAATTCGTCGTTTTATGCTGTTTTACGCTTTAAAAAAACGAAAAATTAAAGCTAAAAAACGTGCTGTTTTGCTAAAATAAGCATTTTCAAGCATTTTAGACCCCGTTGAAATCGTTCAAATAGACGCAATAAAAAAAAAAAAACCCCAAAATAAAAATTTCGTCGTTTTAGGGTTGTTTTACGCGTTATAACGCAGATTGAAGTAAAAACGTGCTGTTTTGCAAAAAATAAGCATTTTAAACATTTTAGATCATTGAAATCGTTCAAATAGAAAAAAATTTTAAAAAAAACGAATAAAAAAACCCCCGTCGTTTTTTATGCTGTTTTACGCGTTAAAACCCCAGATTGGCTAAAAACGTGCTGTTTTGCAAAAAATAAGATTTTCAAGCATTTTAAATCGTTGAAATCGTTCAAATAGGGCGCAATATTTTTAAAAACGAATAATAAAAATTGTCTTTTTAAAAGCTTTTTTTACGCTTTAAAAACGCAGATTAAAGCTCAAAAGTGATTTTTTTGCAAAAAATAAGCATTTTGGGATCGTTGAAATCGTTAAAAGACGAAAATAAAAAAAAAATCGAAAAATTAAAATTTCGTCGTTTTTTGTTTTACGCGTTAAAACGCAGTTTAAAAAGCTCAAAACGTGCTGTTTTGCTAAAATAAGCATTTTCAAGCATTTTAAATCGTTGAAATCGTTCAAATAGAAGAATTTTGGGATAAAAACGAATAAAAAAAAATTTCGTCTTTTTTATGCTGTTTTACGCTTTAAAAAAGGGCAGTTTAAAAAGTTAAAAAACGTGCTGTTTTGTTAAAAAAACTTTTTTCAAGCTTTTTGGGATCGTTGAAATGTTCAAATAGAAGCAATATTAAAAAAAAACGAATAAAAAAAAATTCGTCGTTTTATGCTGTTTTACGCGTTAAAACGCAGTTTCAGGCTCAAAACGTGCTGTTTTGCTAAAATAAGCATTTTCAAGCTTTTTGGGATCGTTGAAATCTTTCTTAGACGCAAAAAAAAAAAAAAAAACGAATAAAAAAAATTTTTCGTCTTTTTTATGTTGTTTTACGCGAAAAACGCAGTTTTCTAAAAACGTGCTGTTTTGTTTAAAATAAGCATTTTCAAGCATTTTAGATCGTTGAAATGTTCAAATAGACGCAATATTAAAAAAAACGAAAAAAAAATTTCGTCGTTTTGTATGTTGTTTTAAACGCTTTTAAAACGCAGATTAAAGCTCAAAACGTGCTTTTTTGGGCAAAAATAAGCATTTTAAACATTTTAGATCATTGAAATCGTTCAAATAAAAGCAACTTTAAAAAAAACGAATAATAAAAATTCGTCGTTTTATGCTGTTTTACGCGTTAAAACGCGGTTTAAAAAGCTAAAAACGTGCTTTTTGCAAAAAAATAAGCTTTTTAACATTTTAGATCGTTGAAATCGTTAAAATAGACGCAATATTAAAAAAAAAACGAATAATAAAAATTTCGTCTTTTTTATGTTTTTTTAGGGTTAAAACGCTGATTAAAGCTCAAAACGTGCTGTTTTGCTAAAAAAAACTTTTTCAAGCATTTTAGATCGTTGATATTGTTCAAATAGACGCAATATTAAAAAAAACCAAAAAATAAAATTCGTCTTTTTTATGCTGTTTACGCTTTAAAAAACGGAAAAGCAAAAAACGTGCTGTTTTTGCTGAAAAAAGGCTTTTTCCCTTTTTAGATCTTTAAAAACCGTTTCAAATAGAAGAAATTTAATAAAAACAAAATAAAAAAATTTTGTCGTTTTTATGTTTTTTTCCTTTAAAAACGCAGTTTAAAAAGCTCAAAAACCGCTTTTTTGCTAAAATAAGCATTTTCAAGCATTTTGATCGTTAAATCGTTCAAAAGACGAAAATATTAATAAAAACGAAAAAAAAAAAACCCGTCGTTTTATGTTTTTTTTACGCTTTAAAAAACGCAGATTAAAACTAAAAACGTGCTGTTTTGCAAAAAATAAGCATTTTCAAGCTTTTTAGATCGTTGAAATCGTTCAAATAGAAGCAAATATTAAAAAAAAACGAATAAAAAAAAAAATTCGTCGTTTTATGCTTTTTTTAGGGTTAAAAAACGCAGTTTAAAAACCCTTCCAAAACGGGGCTGTTTTGCTAAAATAATCATTTTCCCCATTTTAGATCGGGGAAACGTTAAATAGACGCAAATATTAATAAAAACGAATAAAAAAAAATTTCGTCTTTTTTATGCTGTTTTAAGCTTTAAAAAACGCAGATTAAAGCTCAAACGTGCTTTTTTGCTAAAAAAAACATTTTCAAGAAGATCGTTGAAATCGTTCAAATAGAAGCAATATTAATAAAAACGAATAATAAAAAATTCGTCTTTTTTAAAAAGCTTTTACGTTAAAACGCAGATTAAAAGCTAAAAACGTGCTGTTTTTAAAATAAGCATTTTCAAGCTTTTTAGATCCCCGGAAATCTTTCCAAAAAGAGGGCAAAAAAAAAAAACGAAAAAAAAATTTCGTCGTTTTATGCGGGTTTTACGCGAAAAAAACGCAAAATTTCCCCAAAAAACGTGCTGTTTTGCTAAAATAAGCTTTTTCCCAACATTTTAGATCGTTGAAATCGTTCAAATAGACGCAATATTAAAAAAAAACGAAAAAAAAAATTTCGTCGTTTTTATGCTGTTTTACGCTTTAAAAAACGCAGATTAAAGCTCAAAACGTGCTGTTTTGCTAAAAAAGTTTTTTCCCCTTTTTACCTTTGGGAAATCGTTCAAATAAAACCAAAAATTAAAAAAACGAAAAAAAAAATTTTCGCTTTTTTTATGTTGTTTTACGCTTTAAAAACGCTGTTTAAAAAGCTCAAAAGGGCTGTTTTGCTAAAATAAGCATTTTCCCCTTTTTTGGATCGTTGAAATCGTTCAAAAGACGCAATTAATAAAAAACGAATAATAAAAAACCCCGACGTTTTATGCTGTTTTACGCTTTAAAAACGCAGATTAAAGCTCAAAAGGGCTGTTTTGCAAAAAATAAGCATTTTCAAGCATTTTAGATCGGGGAAATCTTTCCCAAAAGAACCCAATTTTAAATTTTAAAACAAAAAAAAAATTTCGCCCTTTTATGCTTTTTTACGCGTTAAAACACAGTTTAAAAAGCTAAAAACGGCTGTTTCCCAAAAATAAGCATTTTCAAGCATTTTAGATCGGGGAAACGTTAAAATAGACGCAATAAATAAAACGAATAAAAAAAAATTCCCGTCGTTTTATGTTTTTTTTACGCTTTAAAAACGAAATTTAAAAAGCTAAAAAGGGCTGTTTTGCTAAAATAAGCTTTTTTCAAGCATTTTGATCTTTGGGAAATCGTTCAAATAGACGCACAAAAAAAAAAAAACGAAAAAAAAAAAATTCTTTTTTTTTTTGCTTTTAAAAACGCAGTTTAAAAAGCTCAAATGCTGTTTTGCTAAAATAAGCATTTTCAAGCATTTTAGATCGTTAAAAATCGTTCAAATAAACGGCTATTAAAAAAAAAAACGAATAAAAAAAAATTTCGTCTTTTTTATGCTTTTTTACGCGTTATAACGGATTAAAGCTCAAACGTGCTTTTTTCCCAAAATAAGCATTTTCAAGCTTTTTAGATAATTGAAATCGTTCAAAAGAAGCAAATTAAAAAAAAACGAATAATAATAAATTCGTCTTTTTTGGTTGTTTTACGCTTTAAAAACGCAGATTAAAGCTCAAAACGGCTGTTTTGCAAAAAATAAGCATTTTCAAGCATTTTAAATCGTTGAAATCGTTCAAATAG
>NW_027045959.1:12500-39045 GCF_025399875.1 Dalotia coriaria | reverse complement strand
GCATTTTCAACCCCTTTTTAATCGCTGAAACGTTCAAAAAAAGAAATTAAAAAACGAATAAAAAAAAATTCGTTTTTTTTGCTGTTTTAGGGTTAAAACGAAAAAAGGCTCAAAACGTGTTTTTGGGTTAAAATAACATTTTCGCACGACGTTGAAATCTTTTAAATAGAAAATTTTAAAAAAAACGAATAAAAAAATTCGTTTTTTATGTGTTTTACGCTTTAAAAAGGGGCAGTTTAAAAAGCTCAAAAGGCTGTTTTGTTAAAAAAACTTTTTCAAGCTTTTTTAATCGTTGAAATCGTTCAAATAAAACAATTTAATAAAACGAAAAAAAAAAAACCGCTGTTTTTCCCTGTTTTACGCGTTAAACCAGAAAAAAAGCTCAAAACGTGCTGTTTTTGCTAAAAAAAACATTTTAAAGCATTTTGATCGTTAAAACTGTTAAAAGGGGTTTTTCAATTTTAAAAAAAACGAATAATAAAAATTTGCCTTTTTTATGCTTTTTACGGAAAAGGGGCGATTTTTTTCTGCGCTGTTTTGCAAAAATTTAAATTTTACATTTTAGATCGCTAAACGTTAAAAATAAAAGAAACATTAAAAAAAAAACGAAAAAAAAAAATTCGCCGTTTTATGTTGTTTTACGCTTTAAAAACGGGAAAAGCTAAAAAGTCCCTTTTTTTGCTAAAAAAAAACATTTTCAAGCTTTTTGTTAAAAACCGTTAAAATGAAGCAAATTTTAAAATTTTTTTTAAAAAAAAAAATTTAAATAAAAATTCTTTTTGAAATTTTTAAAAGCGTTTTAAAACGGTTTAAAAAAACGAAAATTAAAGGCTTTTTAAAAACGTGCTGTTTTTTGCTAAAATGAGCATTTTCGGGCTTTTTAATCGTTGAAATTTTTTAAAAAGGGAAGCAATATTAATAAAAACGAATAATAAAAATTCGTTTTTTTTATGAGTTTTACGCGTTAAACGCAGATTAAAGCTCAAACGCTGTTTTGCTAAAATAAGATTTTCAACCCATTTTAGATCGGGGGAAATCGTTAAAAGGAAAAAATATTAAAAAAAAAACGAATAAAAAAAAATTCGTCTTTTTTATCCCTTTTTTACGCTTAAAACGCAGATTAAAGCTCAAACGTGCTGTTTTGCTAAAATAAGCATTTTCAAGTAAAGCTCAAACGTGCTGTTTTGCTAAAATAAACATTTTCAAAGCATTTTAGACGTTGAAATCGTTCAACCAGACGCACATTAATAAAACGAATAGCGTAAATTTCGTCGTTTTTATGCTGTTTTACGTTAAAACGCAGATTAAAAGTCAAACGTGCTTTCGTTTTGCTGTAACAAGCATTTTCAAGACGATCGTTGAAATCGTCTAAATGGAAGCAATATTAATAAAAAACGAATAATAAAAAATCTGTCGATCTTTATGCTGTTCTTTACGCGTTAAAACGCAGAATAAAGCCCAAACGTGCTGCTCGGTTAAAATGAGCATTTCTGTGCCACGCAGACCGCGAAATCGTTTAAATAGAAGCAATATTAATAAAACGAATAACAAAAATCTGTTATTTTTATGATGTTTTACGCGTTAAAACGCAGATTAAAGCTCAAAACGTGCTGTTTTGTTAAAATAAGCATTTTCAAGCATTTTAGGATCGTTGAAATCGTTCAACAGGACGCAATATTAATAAAAAACGAATAATAAAAATTCCTTTCGTCGTTTTTATGCTGTTTTACGCGCCAAAACACAGAATCACAGCTCAAAACGTGCTGTTTTGCTAAAAATAAGCATTTTCAAGCATTTTAGATCGTTAAATCGTTCAAATAGAAGCAATATTAATAAAAAACGCATCAATAAAAAATTCGTCGTTTTATGCTGTTTTACGCGCTAAAAACGCAGATTGTGCTCAAAACGTGCTGTTTTGCTAAAATAAGCATTTTCGCGATTTTAGATCGTTGAAATCGTTCGCAATGCAATATTAATAAAAAAACGAATAATAAAAAACTTCGTCGTTTTACGTTTACGCGTTAAAACGCAGATTAAAGCTCAAACGTGCTGTTTTGCTAAAATAATCATTTCAAGCATTTTAGATCGTTGAAATCGTTCAAATAGAAGTAATATTAATAAAAACGAATAATGTACCCGGTCGTTTTTAGCCGTTTTACGCGTTAAAATACAGATTAAAGCCCGTGCGCTGTTTTGCTAAAATAAGCATTTTCAAGACGATCGCTGGAAACTGTTCAAATAGAAGAATATTAATAAAAACGACAATAAAAATTCGTCGTTTTATGCTGTTTTACGCGTTAAAAGGCAGATTAAAGCTCAAACGCTGTTTTGCTAAAATAAGCATTTTCAAGCATTTTAGATCGTTGAAATCGTTCTCCAAATAGAAGCACATTAATAAAAATCGAATAATAAAAATTCGTCGTTTTATGCTGTTTACGCTGCTAAAACGCAGATTAAAGCTCAAAACGTGCTGCTTGCTAAAATGAGCATTTTCAAGCATTTTAGATCGTTGAAACTGTTTAAATAGAAGCAAATATTAATAAAAACGAATAATAATATTTTTTTAAAAGGGGAAAAAAAAATTTTTGCTTTTTAAAATTTTTTTGGGTTTTAAATTTAAAAAAAAAAATTTTAAAAAAAAAAAAATTTTTTGGGGGTTTTATTTTTTTAAAAAAAAAAAAACCCCCGGGTTTTTTTAAAAAAATTTTTAATTTTTTAACCCAAAATTTTAAAAAAAAAAAATTAAAAAAAACCAAAAAAAAATTTTTAAAAAAAAAAAAATTTTTTTTTTTTAAAAAAATTTTTCAAAATTTTTTTTTTTTAAAAAAAAAAAAAAACCAAAAAAAAAAAAAAAAAAAAATTTTTGGGGAAAAAGGGGAAAAAAAATTTTTTTAAAAAAAGGCTTTTTAAAAAAAAATTTTAACCTTTTAAATGGAAAAAATTTAAAAAAACAAAAAAAAAAAACCGTTTAATTTTTTCCAAAATTTTTTTTAAAAGGAAAAAGGGGCCCCCTTTTTCAAAATTTTTTTTTGGTTTTTTTTGGGGAAATAAAAAAAAAAAAAAAAGGGGGAAAAAATTTTTTTTAAAAAAAAACCCCCTTTTTAAAAAAAAATTTTTTTTAAAATTTAAATTTTAAAAAAAATTTAAAAAAAAAAGAAAAAAAAAATTTTTTAATTTTTCTTTTTTGGGTTTTTTTAAAAAAATTTTTTTAAAAAAACCTTTTTGTTTAAAATTTGGGGTTTTTTAAAAAAAAAAATTTTTTAAAAAAACAAAAAAAAAAAAAGGGAAAAAAAATTTTTTTTTAAAATTTTTTTTTAAAAAAACCCAAAAACCCCCCCCTTTTTGGGAAAAAATTTTTTCCCCAAAAAATTTAACTTTAAAAAAAAAAAAAATTTAAAAAAATTTTTTTCCTTTTTAAAAAAAAAGGTTAAAGGGTTTTTAAAAAAAATTTTTAAAAAAAAAAAAAAATTTTTTTTTAAAAAAAAAAAAGAAAAAAAATTTTTTTAAAAAAAAAATTTTTTCCGCCAAAAAACCTTTTGGTTAAAAAGGGGTTTTTGAAAAAAAATTTTTTTTTAAAAAACCTTTAAATTTTAAAATTTTTAAATTAAAAAAAGGAAAAAAAAAAAAAAAAAATTTTTAAATTTTTTTTTAAAAAATTTCCCCCCGGGGGTTTTTTTTTTAATTTTAAATTTAAAACCGGGAAATTTTAAAAAAAAAAAAAATTTTGGTTTTTTTTTTTTTTTAAAAAAATTTTTTCAAAAAAAAAATTTTTTTTAAAAAAATTTTTTTTTTTAAACTTTAAAAAAAAAAAAAATTTTTTTTTTAAAAAAGGCCCCCCCCAAAAATTTTTTAAAAAAAAAACCCTTTTAAAAAAAGGGTTTTCAAACCAAAAAATTTTCCTTTTTAAAAAAAAAAAAAAAAAAAAAAAAGGTTTAAAAAACCCAAAAAAATTTTTTTTTTTGGAAAAAAGGAAAATTTTAAAACGTTTTTAAAAAGGAAAAAAAAAAAAAAGGGAAAAAAAAAAAAAAAAAATTAAAAAAAATTTTTTTAAAAAAAGGTTTAAAAAAAAGTTTTAAAACCAAAAATTTTTTTAAAAAAAAAAAAAAAAAAAAATTTTTTTCCTTTTTTTTTTTTTTAAAAAAAAAATAAAAAAAATTAAAAATTTGGTTTTTTTTTTTTAAAAAAAAAATTAAAAAAAAAATTTTTTTAAAAAAAAAATTTTTTTTGTTTTTTTTTTTTAAACGAAAATTTAAAAAAAAATTTTTTCCCTTTTTTTTTGGTTTTTTTTAAAAATTTAAAAAAAAAATTTTTTGAAAAAAAATTTTTAAAAACTTTTTTTTTTTTTAAAAAAGGGAAAAAAAAAAAAAAAATTTTCTTTTTTTTTTTTTGGGAAAAAAAAAAAATTTAAAAAAAAAAAAAATTTGCCTTTTAAAAGCGGGTTTTACGCGTTAAAACGCGGGATTAAACCCTCAAAACGTGCTGTTTTGCTAAAATAAGCATTTTCAAGCGTTTTGATCGTTGAAATCGTTCAAAAACGCAATATTAAAAAAAAACGAAAAATAAAAAATTCGTCGTTTTATGCTGTTTTACGCTTTAAAAACGCAGAATAAAGCTAAAAACCGTGGTTTTTTGGGCTAAGATAAGCATTTTCAAGCATTTTAGATCATTGAAATCGTTCAAATAGACGAAAATTATTAAAAAAAAACGAAAAAATAAAAAATTTCTTCTTTTTTTAAAAGCTGTTTTACGCTTTAAAAAACGCTGATTAAAGCTAAAAACGTGCTGTTTTGCTAAAAAAGCATTTTTAAGCATTTTAGATCGGGGAAACCGTTCAAATAGAAGCAATATTAAAAAAAAACGAATAAAAAAAATTTCGTCGTTTTTATGTTGTTTTACGCGTTAAAACGAGATTGGCTAAAACGTGCTGTTTTGCTAAAATAAGTATTTTCGTTTTTAGATCGTTGAAATCGTTCAAAAGACGCAATATGAAAAAAAACGAATAAAAAAAATTTTCTTCGTTTTATGCTGTTTTACGCTTTAAAAAACCCCTTTTAAAAAGCTAAAAACGGCTGTTTTGCTAAAATAAGCATTTTCCCCATTTTGGGATCTTTGGGAAATCGTTCAAAAGACGCAATATTAAAAAAACGAATAAAAAAAATTTCGTCTTTTTTAAAAGCGTTTTACGCTTTAAAAACGCAGTTTAAAAAGCCCAAAACGTGCTGTTTTGCAAAAAATAAGTTTTTTCCCAAATTTTAGATCGCTGAAATCGTTCAAAAGACCCCTAGGGAAAAAAAACGAATAAAAAAAATTTTTTCTTTTTGGTTTTTTTTAGGGTTAAAACGCTGTTTTGGCCTCAAACGTGTTTTTTTAAAAAAAGCATTTTCAAGCATTTTAGATCGTTGAAATCGTTCAAATAGACGCAATATTAATAAAAACGAATAATAAAAAATTCGTCTTTTTTATGCTGTTTTCCCCTTTAAAAACGTAGATTCAGCTAAAAACGGGTTTTGCTAAAAAAACATTTCCAAGCTTTTTAGATCGTTAAAAATCGTTTAAATAGAAAATATTAATAAAACGAATAAAAAAAATTGGTCATTTTATGTTGTTTTACGCGTTAAAACGGATTAAAGCTTAAAACGTGCTGTTTTGCTAAAATAAGCATTTTTAAGCATTTTAGATCGTTGAAATCGTTCAAAAGACGCAAATTAAAAAAAAACGAATAAAAAAAAAAAATCTGCCATTTTGTTGTTTTACGCGTTAAAAGGGCAGTTTAAAAACCCCCAAAACGGCTGTTTTGCTAAAAAAAGCTTTTTTTAAGCATTTTAGATCGTTGAAATCGTTCAAATAGACCCCAATATTAAAAAAAAAACGAATAAAAAAAAAATTCGTCTTTTTTAAAAGCTTTTTTACGCTTTAAAAAACGCGTTTAAAATTTTTGGGGAAACGTGCTGTTTTGCTAAAAAAAAGCTTTTTCAAGCATTTTAGACGTTGAAATCGTTCAAATAGACGCAATAAAAAAAAAAAACGAATAAAAAAATTTTTGTCGTTTTTATGCTTTTTTACGCTTTAAAAACGCAGAAAAAAAGCAAAAAGGGCTGTTTTGCTAAAATAAGCATTTTCAAGCATTTTAGATCGTTGAAATCGTTCAAAAGACGAAAATATTAAAAAAAAACGAATAAAAAAAATTTCTCTTTTTTAAAAGTTGTTTACGCGTTAAAACGCGGGTTTAAAAAGCTCAAACGTGTTTTGCTAAAATAAGATTTTCAAGCATTTTAGGTCGGGGAAAGTTTAAATAGAAGCAAATATTAAAAAAAAAGAAAAAAAAAAATCGTCATTTTTTTTGTTTTACGCTTTAAAAAACTCAGATTAAAGCTAAAAACGTGCTGTTTTGCTAAAATAAGTATTTTCAAGCATTTTAGATCGTTGAAATCGTTCAAATAGACGAAACATTAAAAAAAAAACGAATAAAAAAAAATTTCGTCTTTTTATGCTGTTTTACGGGGTTAAAACGCAGATTGCTAAAAAACGTGCTGTTTTGCTAAAAAGCATTTTCAAGCATTTTAGATCGTTGAAATCGTTCAAATAGAAGCAATATTAATAAAACGAATAAAAAAAAATTTCGTGGGTTTTATGCTTTTTTACGCTTTAAAAACGCAGATTAAACCTCAAAACGTGCTGTTTTGCTAAAATAAAGCATTTTCAGCATTTAGATCGTTGAAATCGTTCAAATAGAAGCAATATTAATAAAAACGAATAATAAAAATTCGGCGTTTTTTTATGCTGTTTTACGCGTTAAACGCAGATTAAAGAAGCTCAAAACGTGCTGTTTTAGCACAAAATAGAAACCATTTTCAAGCATTTTTAGATCGTTGAAATCACGTTCAAATAGACGCAATATGAATAAAAACGAATAATAAAATTTCTTCGTTTTTTTTATGCTGTTTTACGCGTTAAAACGCTGATTAAAGCTCAAAACGTGCTGTTTTTAGCACAAAATAAGCATTTTTCAAGCTTGCATTTTTAAGATCGTTGAAATCGTTCAAATAGACGCAATATTAATAAAAACGAATAATAAAAATTCGTCGTTTTTTATGCTGTTTTACGCGTTAAAACGTAGATTACAGCTCAAAACGTGCTGTTTTGCTAAAATAAGCATTTCCAAGCATTTTGAATCGTTGAAATCGTTCAAATAAAGCAATATTAATAAAACGAATAATAAAAATTTCGTCGTTTTTTGCTGTTTTACGCGTTAAAACGCAGATTAAAGCTCAAATGCTGTTTTTTTTGCTAAAATAAGCATTTTTCAAAGCATTTTGAATCGTTGGGAAATCGTTTAAATAGAAGCAATATTAATAAAAAACGAATAATAAAAAATTCGTCATTTTATGCTATTTTACGCGTTAAAACGCAGATTCAAAAGCGCAAAACGTGCTGTTTTGCTAAAATAAGCATTTTTGGCATTTTAGATCGTTGAAATCGTTCAAATAGACGCAATATTAATAAAAACGGAATAATAAAATTCGTCATTTTAAGCTGTTTTACGCGTTAAAACGCAGATTCGGCGCTCAAAACGTGCTGTTTTTGCTAAAATAAGCATTTCAAGCGTTTTAGATCGTTGAAATCGTTCAAATAGACGCAATATTAATAAAAACGAATAATAAAAATTCGTCGTTTTATGCTGTTTTACGCGTTAAAACGCAGAATAAAGCTCAAAACGTGCTGTTTGCTAAGATAAGCATTTTCAAGCATTTTTAGATCATTGAAATCGTTCAAATAGACGCAATATTAATAAAAACGAATAATAAAAAATTTCTTCGTTTTTTATGCTGTTTACGCGTTAAAACGCTGATTAAAGCTCAAAACGTGCTGTTTTGCTAAAATAAGCATTTTTTAAGCATTTTTAGATCGGTGAAATCGTTCAAAATAGAAGCAATATTAATAAAAAACGAATAATAAAAATTCGTCGGCACATGCTGTTTTACGCGTTAAAACGCAGATTAAAGCTCAAAACGTGCTGTTTTTGCTAAAATATAAGTATTTTTCAAGCATTTTAGATCGTTGAAATCGTTCAAATAGACGCAATATGAATAAAAACGAATAATAAAATTTTGTTTTATGCTTTGTTTTACGCGTTAAAGCGCTGAATTAAAGCTCAAAACGTGTGCTGTTTTGCTACGATAAAATTTTCAAGCATTTTAGATCGTTGAAATCGTTCAAATAGACGCAATATTAATAAAAACGAATAATAAAAATTCGTCGTTTTATGCTGTTTTACGCGTTAAAACGTGAATTACACAGCTCAAAACGTGCTGTTTTGTAAAATAAGCATTTCCAAGCGGCTTTAGATCGTTGAAATCGTTCAAATAGAAGCAATATTAATAAAAACGAATAATAAAAATTTCGTCGTTTTATGCTGTTTTGCGCGTTAAAACGCAGATTAAAGCAAAACGTGCTGTTTTGCTTTAAAATAAGCATTTTTAAGCATTTTAGATTGAAATCGTTCAAATAGACGCAATAATAAAAAACGAATAATAAAAATTTCGTCGTTTTTTTATGCTGTTTTACGCGTTAAACGCAGAATAAAGCTCAAAACGTGCTGTTTTGCTAAAATAAGCATTTTCAAGCGCACTTTAGATCGTTGAAATCGTTCAAATGAAGCAGCCTTAAATAAAACGAATAATAAAAAATTCGTCGTTTTTATGCTGTTTTACGCGTAAACGCAGATTAAAGCGCTCAAAACGTGCTGTTTTTGCTAAAATAAGCATTTCAAGCATTTTAGATCGTTGGAAATCGTTTAAATAGAAGCAATATTAATAAAACAGATAATAAAAAATTCGTCATTTTGTAACGAACACGCCGTTAAACGCAGATTAAAGCTCAAACGTGCTGTTTTTGCTAAAATAAGCATTTTCAAGCATTTTAAGGTCGTTGGAAATCGTTCAAATAGACGCAATATTAATACAAAATGAATAATACAAAATTTCGTCGTTTTTATGCTGTTTACGCGTTAAAACGCAGAATAAAACTCAAAACGATGCTGTTTTGCTAATATAAACATTTTCAAGCATTTTAGATCGTTGAGAATCACGTTCAGATAGACGCAATATTAAAAATATGAATAATAAAAATTCGTCGTTTTTTATGCTGTTTTGACGCGTTAAAACGCAGAATAAAAGGCTCAAAACATTGCTGTTTTTGCTAAAATAAGCATTTTTCAAAGAGCATTTTTAGATCGTTGACATCGTTCAAATATAGACGCAATGTTAATAAAAACGAATAATAAAATTCGTCATTTTTTATGCTGTTTTACGCGCGTTAAAACGCAGATTAAAAAGCTCAAAACGTGCTGTTTTGCTAAAATAAGCATTTTCTAGCATTTTTTAGATCGTTTGAAATCGTTCGAATAGACGCAATATTTAATAAAAACGAATAATAAAATTTCGTCGTTTTATGCTGTTTTGCGTTAAAAACGCAGAATAAAACTCAAAACGTGCTGTTTTGCTTCAAAAATAAGCATTTTCAAGCATTTTAGATCGTTGAAATCGTTCAAATAGAAGCTTAATAATAATAAAAACGAATAATAAAAAAATTCGTCGTTTTTTTTATGCTTTTGTTTTACGCGTTAAAACGCAGATTAAAAAGCTCAAAACGTGCTGTTTTGCTAAATAAACATTTCAAGCATTTTAGATCGTTGAAATCGTTCAAATAGACGCAATATTAATAAAACGAATAATAAAAAATTCGTCGTTTTTATGCTGTTTTACGCGTTAAAACGCAGATTAAAGCTCAAAACGTGCATTTTAGCTAAAATAAGCATTTTCAAGCATTTTAGATCGTTGAAATCGTTCAAATAGACGCAATATTAATAAAAACGAATAATAAAAAATTCGTCGTTTTAGCATGCTGTTTTACGCGTTAAAACGCAGATTAGGCTCAAAACGTGCTGTTTTTGCTAAAATAAAGCATTTTCAAGCATTTTAGATCGTTGAAATCGTTCAAATAGACGCAATATTAATAAAAGGCAGATAATAAAATTCGTCGTTTTATGCTGTTTTACGCGTTAAACGCAGATTAAAGCTCAAAACGTGCTGTTTTTGCTAAAACCAACATTTTCCAGCCTTTTAGATCGTTGAAATGTTCAAATAGACGCAATATTAATAAAGAGCAGATAATAAAAATTTCGTCTTTTTATGCTGTTTTACGCGTTAAAACGCAAAACGCAGATAAAGCTCAAAACGTGCTGTTTTGCTTTAATATAAGCATTTTCAGAAGCATTTTAGATCGTTGAAATCGTTCCAAATAGACGCAATAGTAATAAAAACGAATAAAAATTCGTCGTTTTTTGTAACATTTTACGCGTTAAAACGAAGAATAAAACTCAAACGTGCTGTTTTGCTTTAAAATAAGCATTTTTCAAAGCATTTTTAAGATCGTTGACATCGTTCAAATAGACGCAATATTAATAAAACGAATAATAAAAAATTCGTCATTTTTATGCTGTTTTACGCGTTAAACGCAGATTAAAAGCTCAAAACGTGCTGTTTTGCTAAAATAAAAAGCATTTTCAAGCATTTTTAGATCGTTGAAATCGTTCAAATAGACGCAATATTAATAAAAACGAATAATAAAATTTCGTCGTTTTATGCTGTTTTTACGCGCGTTAAAACGCAGAATAAAAAGCTCAAAACGTGCTGTTTTGCTAAAATAAGCATTTTCAAGCATTTTGAATCGTTGAAATCGTTCAAAATAGAAACTTAATAATAATAAAAACGAATAGCAAAAAATTCGTCGTTTTTTATGCTGTTTTACGCGTTAAAACGCAGATTAAAACTCAAAACGTGCTGTTTTGCTGCAAAATAAGCATTTTCAAGCATTTTAGATCGTTTGAAATCGTTCAAATAGACGCAGTAATAAAAAGCGAATAATAAAAATTTCGTCGTTTTTTATGCTGTTTTACGCGTTAAGCAGAATAAAAGCTCAAAACGTGCTGTTTTGCTAAAATAAGCATTTTGAAGCATTTTAGATCGTTAATCGTTCAAATAGAAGCAATATTAATAAAACGAATAATAAAAATTCGTCGTTTTTATGCTGTTTTACGCGGGTAAAACGCAGATTAAAAGCTCAAAACGTGCTGTTTTGCTAAAATAAGCATTTTCCGGCATTTTTAGATCGTTAAGAATCGTTCAAACGGGCGCAATATTAATAAAAACGAATAATAAAAATTCGTCGTTTTTATGCCTGTTTTACGCGTTAAACGCAGATTAAAGCTCAAAAACGTGCTGTTTTGCTTTAAAATAAGCATTTTCAGAAGCATTTTAGATCGTTGAAATCACGTTCAAACCAGACGCAATATTAATAAAAAACGAATAATAAAAATTTCGTCGTTTTAATGCTGTTTTTACGCGTTAAAACGCGGGAATAAAAGCTCAAAACTTTGATGCTGTTTTGCTAATATAAGCATTTTTCAAAGCATTTTAGATCGTTGAAATCGTTCAAATAGACGCAATATTAATAAAAACGAATAATAAAAAATTTCGTCGTTTTATGCTGTTTTACGCGTTAAAACGAAGAATAAAGCTCAAAACGTGCTGTTTAAAAATGGCATTTTCAAGCATTTTAGATCGTTGACATCTCACGTTCAGAATGGACGCAATAGTAATAAAAACGAATAATAAAAAATTCGTCATTTTTATGCTTGTTTTACGCGTTAAAACGCAGATTAAAGCTCAAACGTGCTGTTTTGCTAAAATAAGCATTTTCAAGCATTTTAAATCGTTGAAATCGTTCAATAGACGCAATATTAATAAAACGGAATAATAAAAATTTCGTCGTTTTATGCTGTTTTACGCGTTAAAACGCAGAATAAAGCTCAAAACGTGCTGTTTTGCTAAAATAAGCATTTCAAGCATTTTAGATCGTTGAAATCGTTCAAATAGAAGCAATAATAATAAAAACGAATAATAAAAATTCGTCGTTTTTATGCTGTTTTACGCGTTAAAACGCAGATTAAAAACTCAAAACGGCTGTTTTGCTAAAATAAGCATTTTTCAAGCATTTAGATCGTTGAAATCGTTCAGAGCGACGCAATATTAATAAAAACGAATAATAAAAAATTTCGTCGTTTTATGCTGTTTTTCGCGTTAAAACGCTGATTAAGCTCAAACGTGCTGTTTGCTAAAATAAGCATTTCAAGCATTTTAGATCGTTGAAATCGTTCAAATAGACGCAATATTAATAAAAACGAATAATAAAAATTCGTCGTTTTTATGCATTTTACGCGTTAAAACGCTGATTAAACTCAAAACGTGCTGTTTTGCTAAAATAAGCATTTCAAGCATTTTAGATCGTTGAAATCGTTCAAATGAAGCAATATTAATAAAAACCGAATAATAAAAATTTCGTCGTTTTATGCTGTTTACGCGCTAAAACGCAGATTAAAAACTCAAAACGTGCTGTTTTTGCTAAAATAAGCATTTTCAAGCGTGCAGATCGTTGAAATCGTTTAAATAGAAGCAATATTAATAAAAACGAATAATAAAAAAATCGTCATTTTTATGCTGTTTGCGCGTTAAACGCAGATTAAAGCTCAAAACGTGCTGTTTTGGGCACAAAATAAGCATTTTCAAGCATTTTAGATCGTTGAAATCGTTCAAATAGACGCAATATTAATAAAAAACGAATAATAAAAATTTCGTCGTTTTATGCTGTTTTTACGCGTTAAAACGCGGGGAATAAAAGCTCAAAAGTGCTGTTTTGCTAAAATAAGCATTTTAAAGCATTTTAGATCGTTGAAATCGTTCAAATAGAAGCAATATTGGCAAAACGAATAATAAAAAATTCGTCGTTTTTTATGCTGTTTTACGCGTTAAAACGCAGATTAAAATAAAACGTGCTGTTTTGCTAAAATAAGCATTTTTAAGCATTTAGATCGTTGAAATCGTTCAAATAGACGCAATATTAATAAAAACGAATAATAAAAACTTCGTCGTTTTATGCTGTTTTACGCGTTAAAACGCAGTTGAAGCTCAAAATGTGCTGTTTTGCTAAAATAATCATTTTCAGAAGCATTTTTAGATCGTTGAAATCGTTAAAATAGAAGCAATATTAATAAAACGAATAATAAAATTCGTCGATTTTATGCTGTTTACGCGTTAAACGCAGATTAAGCTCAAAACGTGCTGTTTTGCTAAAATAAGCATTTTCAAGCATTTTAGATCGTTGAAATCGTTCAAATAGAAGCTTAATATTAATAAAAACGAATAATAAAATTCGTCGTTTTATGCTGTTTTGCGCGTTAAACGCGAATTAAAGCTCAAAACATTGCTGTTTTGCACAAAATAAACATTTTCAAGCATTTGCAGATCGTAGAAATCACGTTCAAATAGACGCAATATTAATAAAACGAATAATAAAAATTTAAAGTCGTTTTTTTATGCTGTTTTACGCGTTAAAACGCGGATTAAAGCTCAAAACGTGCTGTTTTGCTAAAATAAGCATTTTCGGCATTTTAGATCGTTGAAATCGTTCAAATAGAAGCAATATTAATAAAAAACGAATAATAAAAATTCGTCGTTTTATGCTGTTTTACGCGTTAAAACGCAGATTAAACTCAAAACGTGCTTTGTTTTTGCTAAAATAAGCATTTTTCACTTTAGATCGTTGAAATCGTTTAAATAGAGAAGCAATATTAATAAAAAACGAATAATAAAAAATTCGTCATTTTATGCTGTTTACGCGTTAAAACGCAGATTAAAACAAAACGTGCTGTTTTGCTAAAATAAGCATTTTCAAGAAGCATTTTAGATCGTTGAAATCGTTCAAATAGACGCAATATTAATAAAAACGAATAATAAAAATTTCGTCGTTTTTTATGCTGTTTTTACGCGTTAAAACGCAGAATAAAACTCAAAACGTGCTGTTTTTTGCTAAAATAAACATTTTCAAGCATTTTTTAGATCGTTGAAATCGTTCAAATTGAAGCAATATTAATAAAAACGACAATAAAAATTCGTCGTTTAAAATCTGTTTTACGCGCTGTGCAGATTAAAGCCTGCAAAACGTGCTGTTTTGCTACAGCAAAATAAGCATTTTCAAGTGATTTTTGTGATCGCTGAAATGTCTTCAAATAGACGCACATTAATAAAACGAATAATAAAAATTTCGTCGTTTTGCTGTTTTACGCGTTAAACGCTGATTAAAGCCTCAAACGCGCTGTTTTGTATAAAATAAGTACGCCATTTAGATCGTTGAAATCGTCGCTGCACAGACGCAATATTAATAAAACGAATAATGTAAAAATTCGTCGCTTTATGCTGTTTTACGCGTTAAACGCAGATTAAAGCTCAAAACGTGCTGTTTTGCTAAAATAAGCATTTTCGCTGCTTCAGATCGTTGAAATCGTCTAAATAGAAGCAGTATTAAATAAAAACGAATAATGCGCCCGTCGTTTTATGCTGTTTTACGCGTTGTTCCACGCTTCCAAAACGTGCCGTTTTGCTTTTAAAATAAGCATTTTCAAAGCGATTTTAGATCGTTGAAATTGTCTGCCAGGGACGCACATTAATGTAAAAACGAATAACAAAAATTCGTCGTTTTAATGCGCGTTTTACGTTGCGTATCAAAGCTCAAACGTGCTGTTTTGCTAAAATAAGCATTTCGCCATTTTAGATCGTTGAAATCGTTCAAATAGAAGCTAGCAATATTAATAAAAATCGAATACAAAAAAATTCGTCGTTTTTATGCTGTTTTACGCGTTAAAACGCAGATACAAAGCTCAAAAACGCTGTTTTGCTAAAATAAAGGCCGCCATTTACCGTTGAAACCGTTCAAATAGACGTTGCCATTAATAAAAACGAAATAATAAAAATTTCGCCGTTTATGCTGTTTTGCGCGTTAAAACGCAGATTAAAGCGCAAAACGTGCTGTTTTGCTAAAATAAGCATTTTCAAGAATTTTAGATCGTTGAAAATGGTCAAATGACGCAATATTTAATAAAAAACGAATAATAAAAATTCGTCGTTTTATGCTGTTTACGCGTTCAAACGCAGATTAAAGCTCGCAAAACGTGCTATGTTTTGCTAAAATAAGCATTTTCAAGCATTTTAATCGCTGAAATCGTTCAAATAGAAGTATAATAATAAAAAACGAAATAATAAAAATTCGTCGTTTTTGTTGTTTTACGTTAAAACGCAGATTAAAGCTCAAACGCTGTTGTTTTGCTAAAATAAGCATTTTTAGATCGTTGAAATTGTTCAAATAGACGCAATATTAATGCCGGAATAATGTGTCGTTTTTATGCTACTTTACGCGTTAAACGCAGATTGTGCCTCAAAACGTGCTATTTTGCTAAAATAAGTATTTTTCAAGTAATATTTTGATCGTTGAAATCGTTCAAATAGGCTACCATTAATAAATAAAACGAATAAAAATTCGTCGTTTTATGCTGTTTTACGCGTTAAAACGTAGACAAAGCTCAAAACGTGCTGTTTTGCTAAAATAAGCATTTTCAATCATTTTGATCGTTGGAACCGTTCAAATAGAAGTACATAATAAAAAACGAATAATAAAAAAAAAATTCGTCGTTTTTATGCTGTTTTACGCGTTAAAACGCAGATTAAAGCTCAAAACGAGCTGTTTTGCTAAAATAAGAATTTTCAAGCATTTTGTAGATCGTTGAAATCGTTCAAATAGACGCACATTAATAGTGTGCCCAGAATAAGGTACCGTCGTTTTATGTTTTACCGCGTTAAAACGCAGATTAAAGCTCAAAACGTGCTATTTGCCATAAAAATAAACGGTTTCAAGCATTTTAGATCGTTGAAATCGTTCAAATAGACGGTTTAATAAAAAAACGAATATCAAAAATTTCGTCGTTTTATGCTGTTTTTACGCGTTAAACGCAGATTAAAGCTCAAACGTGCTGTTTTGCTAAAATAAGCATTTTCGCTATTTTATCGCTGAAATCGTTCAAATAGCATTAATAAAAACGAATAGCCGCAAATTCGTCGTTTTATGTTAAGTTTACGCGCGTTGTTCGCAGATTAAAGCTCAAACGTGCTGTTTTGCTAAAATAAGCATTTTCTGCCATTTTAGATCGTTGAAATTGTTCAAATAGACAAATATTAATAAAACGAATAATAAAAAAAATCTACCGTTTTAATGTTATTTTACGCGTTAAAACGCGTGATTAAATTAAACGTGCTGTTGTTTTGCTAAAATAAGCATTTTCAAGCACGATCGTTAGAAATCGTCTTCAAATAGAAGCAATATTAATAAAAATCAAATAATAAAAATCTGTCGTTTTATGTTGTTTACGCGTTGCAAAACGCAGATTAAAGCTCAAAACGTGCTGTTTGCTAAAATAAGTTACTCACATTTCAGGATCGTTGAAATCGTTCAAATAGACGCAATATTAATAAAAACGAATAATAAAAATTCTGTCGTTTTATGCTGTTTACGCGTTGCACCGCAGATTAAAAGGCAAAACGTGCTGTTTTGCTAAAATAAGCATTTTCTGCGCGAATTTTAGATCGTTGAAATGGTTCAATGGATTTTAATATTGTTGTTCTAAATAATAAAATTTCTGTCGTTTTATGCTGTTTTACGCGTTAAACGCAGATTAAAGCCTCAAAAATCGTGCTTGTTTTGCTAAAATACATTTTCAAGCATTTTAGATCGCTGAAATTGCCAAATAGAAGCTACATTAATAAAAACGAATAATAAAAATTCGTCGTTTTATGTTGTTTTACGCGTTAAAACGCAGATTAAAGCCCAAAACGCGCTGTTTTGCTAAAACAAGTACTTCTTTAGATCGTTGAAATTTTTCGTTAAATAGACGCAATATTAATAAAACGAATAATAAAAATTCGTCGTTTTTAGTGCTATTTTACGTTAAAACGCAGATTAAAGCCTTCAACGCGCTGTTTTGCCATAAAATAAGCATTTTTCAAGCATTTAGACGTTGGAAATCGTCTGCTAAATAGAAGCAATATTAATAAAAAACGAATAAAAAATTCGTCGTTTTTAGCTGTTTTACGCGTTAAAACGCAGATTGTAAAGCTCAAAAATGTTTTGCTAAAATAAGCATTTCTTTAAGCATTTTAGATCGTTGAAATCGTTCAAGAAGCAATATTATCAAAAAACGAATAATAAAAATTCGTCTTTTTTTATGCTTTTTTTACGCGTTAAAACGCAGTTTAAAAAGCTCAAAACGTGTTTTGTTTTGCTAAAATAAGCATTTTCAAGCATTTTTAGATCATTAAAAATCGTTAAAAATAGACGCAATATTAAAAAAAAGAATAAAAAAAAATTCTTTCGTTTTTTTTTTTACGCGTTGCAGTTTAAAAACTAAAAACGTGCTGTTTTGCAAAAAATAAGCTTTTTTCAAGCATTTTAGATCGTTGAAATGTTCAAATAGAAGCAATATTAAAAAAAAAACAAAAATAAAAAATTCGTCTTTTTAAATGCTGTTTTACGCGTTGCAGTTTAAAAACCCTCCAAAACGTGCTTTTTTTGCTAAAATAAGCATTTTCAAGAAGATCTTTGGGAAATCTTTCCCAAAAAAGAAGCAATATTAAAAAAAAAGGGAATAATAAAAAATTCGTCTTTTTTTATCCCGGTTTTACGCGTTAAAACGCAGTTTAAAAACCTCAAAACGTGCTTTTTTGCTAAAAAAAAAGCATTTTCAAGCATTTTAGACGTTGAAATCGTTCAAATAGACGCAATATTAAAAAAAAAACGAATAATAAAATTTCGTCGTTTTATGCTTTTTTACGCTTTAAAAACCCCCGTTTAAAAACTAAAAACGTGCTTTTTTGCTAAAATAAGCTTTTTCAAGTTTTTTTAGACGTTGAAATCGTTCAAATAGACGCAATATTAATAAAACGAATAAAAAAAAAATTTTCGTCGTTTTAGGGCTTTTTTTTAGGGTTAAAAACGCAGTTTAAAAACTCAAAAATTGCTTTTTTGCTAAAATAAGCATTTTCAAGCATTTTAGATCGTTGAAATCGTTCAAATAGAAGCAATATTAATAAAAACGAATAATAAAAAATTCGTCGTTTTTATGCTGTTTTACGCGTTAAAACGCAGATTAAAGCTCAAAACGTGCTGTTTTTGCAAAATAAGCATTTTCAAGCATTTTTAGATCGTTAAAATCGTTCAAATAGAAGCAATATTAATAAAAAACGAATAATAAATTTTCGTCGTTTTATGCTGTTTACGCGTTAAAACGCAGATTAAAGCTCAAAACGAGCTGTTTTGCTAAAATAAGCGTTTTCAAGCATTTTAGATCGTTGAAATCGTTCAAATAACGCAATATTAAATAAAAACGAATAATAAAAATTCGTCGTTTTAATGCTGTTTTACGCGTTAAAACGAGATTAAAAGCTCAAAACCTGCTGTTTTGCTAAAATAAGCATTTTCAAGCATTTTAGATCGTTGAAATCGTTCAAATAGAAGCAATATTAATCAAAAACAAATAATAAAATTCGTCGTTTTATATGCTGTTTTACGCGTTAAAACGCAGATTAAACAAAACGTGCTGTTTTGCTAAAATAAGCATTTCAGCATTTTTAGATCGTTGAAATCTTTCAAATAGAAATTAATAAAAACGAATAATAAAAATTCGTCGTTTTATGCTGTTTTACGCGTTAAAACGCAGATTAAAGCTCAAAACGTGCTGTTTTGCTAAAATAAGCATTTTCAAGCATTTTAGATCGTTGAAATCGTTCAAATAGACGCAATTTAATAAAAACGAATAATAAAATTTTCGTCGTTTTTATGCTGTTTTACGCGTTAAAACGCAGATTAAAGCTCAAAACGTGCTGTTTTGCTAAAATAAGCATTTTCAAGCATTTTAGATCGTTGAAATCGTTCAAATAGAGGCAATAATAATAAAAACGAATAATAAAAATTCGTCGTTTTTATGCTGTTTTACGCGTTAAAACGCAGATTAAAGCTAAAAACGGTTTTTTCAAAATAAGTTTTTAAAGCTTTTTAGATCGTTAAAATCTTTCAAATAAAAGCAATATTAAAAAAACAAAATAAAAATTGTCGTTTTATGCTGTTTTACGCGTTAAAACCAGATTAAACTAAAAACGTGCTGTTTTGCAAAATAAGCTTTTTCAAGCATTTTAGATCGTTGAAATGTTCAAATAAAAGCAATATTAATAAAAAAATAATAAAAATTCGTCGTTTTATGTGTTTTCCTTAAAAAACGCGTTTAAAAACTCAAAACGGCTGTTTTGCTAAAATAGCATTTTCAAGCATTTTAGATCGTTGAAATGTTCAAATAGAGCAATATTAAAAAAAACAATAATAAAAATTCGTCGTTTTATGCTGTTTTCCCGGTTAAAACGCAGATTAAACTAAAACGTGTTTTTTGCTAAAATAAGCATTTTCGCTTTTAGATGTTAAAATTTCAAAAGAAGCAATATTAATAAAAACGAAAAAAAAAATTCGTCTTTTTTTGCTGTTTTACGCGTTAAAACGCAGTTTAAAAGCTAAAAACGTGCTTTTTGAAAAATAAGATTTTGCATTTTAGATCTTTGAAACGTTCAAATAAAAGCAAAAAAAAAAACGAATAAAAAAAAAATTTGTCGTTTTATGCGTTTACGCTTTAAAAACGCGATTCTCAAAACGTGCTGTTTTGCTAAAATAACATTTTCAAGCTTTTTAGATCGTTGAAATCGTTCAAATAAAACAATATTAAAAAAAACGAATAATAAAAATTCGTTTTTATGCTTTTTTAAACTTTAAAAACGCGTTTTAAACTCAAAACGTGCTGTTTTGCAAAATAAGCTTTTCAAGCATTTTAGATCGTTGAAATCGTTCAAATAAAGCAATAAATAAAAACGAATAATAAAAAATTCGTCTTTTTTTATGCTTTTACGCGTTAAAACGCAGATTAAAAACTAAAAACGGCTGTTTTGCTAAAAAAAAAGCATTTTCAAGCATTTTAATCTTGGGAAAATCGTTCAAATAAACAATATTAAAAAAAAACGAATAATAAAAAATTCGTCGTTTTATGCTGTTTTAGGGTTAAAACGCAGATTAAAGCCAAAATGCTGTTTTGCTAAAATAACATTTTAAGCATTTTAGATCAAATCGTTCAAATAAAAAGCAAATTAATAAAAAACGAATAAAAAAAAATTTCTTTTTATGCGTTTTTGCGATGCTCAAGGGTTTTGAAATAGCTTTCACTTTTGAAGGAAATGCAATGGAATTTAAAAGATATAAAATTCGTTTTGCGTTTAGGTAAAGCGTAAAGTAAAGTGTTTTCTTACTTTTCAGCTTTATCAATCGTCAAAAAACTATTTTTTAAAAAAATCTTTTATGCTTTGCGAAAACCAGTCCCCAACGAGTGGCAAATACTTCGGTCTTAAATCGTTTGACTATAAAAACGATTAAATATTTGTCGGTAGTTGTGCTATGGACCTCTGGTCAAATGCTATCCACATCGGTTGACAAATTCATACTTGCAATGTAATAAAATATCGTTTTGGCGATATTGTGGGGTATAGCGTACGTAAGTTACAACTTACTCAGCATACTCACCCTCTCTACTCCACCATTGTATTTCAATCTTATGCGCGCAACTTCGCCCCCGTTGGTGGCTGAAATAATTTCTGCGTCTTGAATAATAAGCCGTTGTTGCCATGCAGGTCAATGCAGTATTTGTCAAGCCAGTAGGTGTGCTGATAGACCCAATGGTCGAAATAGCTATCCACATCAGGCTTGACAAATCCCTCATGACTTGCAATTTTTTAGAAAAAAATATCGTTTTGGCATATTGTGAGGATGCGTCGTAAGTGTTTGCCAACTTACTCAGAACCATTTACTCACCATTTCTCTTCGTTTTAATTCAGTCTACCGTTACCTATCACGCGTTTGTAAAGCATTTAACTAAGCATTAGTCAATGCGCTGTTGTCTCACGTGGTGTTAACTGGAGACCTCTAATGGTCGAAATAGCTATCAACAGGTTGAAATATAATGCTTCAATGGTTTAATAAAATACGTTTTGGCGATATTGTGAGGTAAGCGTCCCATAAGTGTTTCCAATTTCCACATACTTATCTCACTACACCATTGATTTCAATTATGTTTGCTTGAGTTTTTCCGTTAGTTAAACTAAATACTCTGTTTTGAAAATAAGCGTTGATATAGAGATGGAGTAATGAGTATTTGTCAAGCCAGTAGTGTGCTGATGGACCTTTTAATGGTCGAAATGCTATCCACATCAGGCTTGACAAATACTTGATTGACTTGCAATGGTTTAGTAAAATTTTCGTTTTGGCGATATTGTGAGGGGTATAGCGTACGTAAGTGTTACTTAACCTTTACTCAGCTTACTCACCCTCTCGTACTACCTACCATTGTATTTCAATCTTATGTTTGTTGAGTAACTTCAGTCTCCACCGTTAGGTGAGCTGACAATACTTCGCCGAATAATAAGCCAGTTGTATATAAGCATGCGGAATGCAGTATTTGTCAACCCAAGGGTGTGCTGATGGATCTAATGGTCGAAATAGCTATCCACATCAGGCTTGACAAATACTTGCATTGACTTGCAATGGTTTAGAAAAAATATCGTTTTGGCGATATTGTGGGGGTATAGCGTCAGTAAGTGTTTCTTAACTTTCTCGGCATACTCACCTCTCTTACTACCTACCTTGTATTTCAATCTTATGCTTGCTTGAGCTAACTTCAGTCTCCACCGGGGGGGTGGGTAATACCTCGCTTGAATAATAAGCCAGTTGTATATAAGCCATGGCAGGTAAATCGGTATTTGTCGCCAGTAGGTGTGCTGATGAGACCTCTAATGGTCGAAATAGCTATCCACATCAAGGCTTGACAAATACTTCGTTTTGACTTAAATGTTTTAGTAAAATATCGTTTGGCGATTTGTGAGGGTATAGCGTACGAAGTGTTACTAACTTTACTCAGCTTATACTCACCCTCTCGTACTACCTACCATTGTTTTTTCAATCTTATGCTTGCTTGAGCTAACTTCAGTCTCCACCGTTAGGTGGAGCTGAATACTTCTGCGTCTTGAATAATAAGCCAGTTGTATAAAACCGCAGGCATCAATGCAGTATTTGTCAGCCAGTAGGTGTGCTGATGGACCTCTAATGGTCGAAATAGCTATCCACATCAGGCTTGACAAATATTTGCATTGACTTCAAGGGTTTTAGTAAAATATCGTTTTGGCGATATTGTGAGGGTATAGCGTACAGTAGTTTTTTCTTAACTTTACTCAGCTTATACTCACCCTCTCGACTTACCTACCATTGTATTTCAATCTTATGTTTTGCTTGAGCTTAACTTCAGTCTCCACCGTTAGGTGGAGCTGACAATACTTCTGCGTCTTGAATAATAAGCCAGTTGTATATAAGATGGAGTCAATGAGTATTTGTCAAAGCCGGTAGGTGTGCTGATGAGACCTCTATGGTCAAAATAGCTATCCACATCAGGCTTGCAAATACTTGCATGATTAAATGGTTTATAAAAATATCGTTTTGGCGATATTGTGGGGTATAGCGTACAGTAAGTGTTTTTAACTTTACTCAGCTTATACTCACCCTCTCGTACTACCTACCTTTGTATTTCAATCTTATGCTTGCTTGAGGCTAATTTCCCAGTCTCACCCGTTAGGGGGAAAACTGACAATACTTCTGCGTCTTGAATAATAAAGCCAGTTGTATATAAGCCATGGCAGGTCAATGCGGTATTTGTCAAGCCGGTAGGTGTGTGATGGGGACCTCTAATGGTCGAAATAGCTATCCCCCATCAGGCTTGACAAATATTTCGATGATTTTAATGGTTTAAATAAAATATCGTTTTGGCGATATTGTGAGGGTATAGCGCAGTAAGTGTTTACTTAACTTTACTCAGCTTATACTCACCCTCTCGTACTACCTACCATTGTATTTCAATCTTATGCTTGCTTGAGCTACTTCAGTCTCCACCGTTAGGTGGAGCTGACAATACTTCTGCGTCTTGAATAATAAGCCAGTTGTATATAACCCATGGCAGGTCAATGCAGTATTTGTCAAGCCAGTAGGTGTGCTGATGAGACCTCTAATGGTCGAAATAGCGCTATCCACATCGGGCGACAAATACTGCATTGACTTGCAATGTTTAGAAAAAATATCTTTTTGCGATATTGTGAGGGTATAGCGTACAGTAAGTGTTTACTTAACTTTACTCAGCTTATACTCACCCTCTCGTACTACCTACCATTGTATTTCAATCTTATGTTTTGCTTGAGCTAACTTCAGTCTCCACCGTTAGGGGGAGCTGACAATACTTCTGCGTCTTGAATAAAAGCCAGTTGTATATAAGCATGGCAGGTAAATCGGTATTTGTCAAGCCGTAGGTTGTGCTGATGAGACCTCTAATGGTCGAAATAGCTATCCACATCAGGTTTGGGAAAATACTTGCATTGACTTGCAATGTTTAGAAAAAATATCGTTTTGGCGATATTGTGAGGGTATAGCGTACAGTAAGTGTTTCTTAACTTTACTCAGCAAGAATAATAAAAAAATTCGTCGTTTTTTATGCTGTTTTTACGCGTTAAAACGCAGATTAAACTCAAAACGTGCTGTTTTTGCTTAAATAAAGCATTTTCAAGCATTTTAGATCGTTGAAAATCGTTCAAATAGAAGCAATATTAATAAAAACAAATAATAAAAATTCGTCGTTTTTATGCTGTTTTACGTTAAAACCAGATTAAAACTCAAACGTGCTGTTTTGCTAAAATAAGCATTTTCGCATTTTAGATCGTTGAAATCGTTCAAAATAGAAGCAATATTAATAAAAACGTTAAAAAAATTCGTCCGTTTTTATAGCCTTTTACGCGTTAAAACGCAGATTAAAGCTCAAAAACGTGCTGTTTTTTGCTAAAATAAGCATTTAAGCATTTTAGATCGTTGAAATCGTTTCAAATAGACCAATATTAATAAAACGAATAATAAAATTTCGTCGTTTTTTATGCTGTTTTACGCGTTAAACGCAGATTAAACTCAAAACGTGCTGTTTTGGGCCAAAATAAGCATTTTCAAGCATTTAGATCGTTGAAATCGTTCAAATAGAAGCAATATTAATAAAACGAATAATAATAAATTGTCGTTTTATGCGTTTTACGCGTTAAAACGCAGATTAAAGCTCAAAACGTGCTGTTTGCTAAAATAAGCATTTTCAAGATTTTAGATCATTGAAATCCGTTAAATAACGCAATATTAATAAAAACGAATAATAAAATTTATCGTTTTATGCTGTTTTACGCGTTAAAACGCAGATTAAAGCTCAAAACGTGCTGTTTTGCTAAAATAAGCATTTTCAAGCATTTTAGATCGTTGAAATCGTTCAAATAGAAAGCAATATTAAAAAAAAACGAATAATAAAAAATTGTCATTTTTATGTTGTTTTACGCGTTAAAACGCAGATTAAAAGCTCAAAACGTGGTGTTTTGCTAAAATAAGCATTTTCAAGCATTTTAGATCGTTGATATCGTTCAAATAGACGCAATATTAATAAAACGAATAATAAAAATTCGTCGTTTTTATGCTTTTTTACGCGTTAAAACGCAGATTAAAGCTCAAAACGTGCTGTTTTGCTAAAATAAGCATTTTCAAGCATTTTAGATCGTTGAAATCGTTCAAATAGAAGCAATATTAATAAAAACAATAATAAAAATTTCGTCGTTTTTATGCTGTTTTACGCGTTAAAACGCAGATTAAAGCTCAAAACGGCTGTTTTGCTAAAATAAGCATTTTCAAGCATTTTATATCGTTAAATCGTTCAAATAGACGCAATAAAAAAAAAACGAATAATAAAAATTTCGTCGTTTTATGCCGTTTTACGCGTTAAAACGCAGATTAAAAGCTCAAAACGTGCTGTTTTGCTAAAATAAGCATTTTCAAGCATTTTAGATCGTTGAAATCGTTCAAATAGACGCAATATTAATAAAAACGAATAATAAAAATTCGTCGTTTTATGCTGTTTTACGCGTTAAAACGCAGATTAAAGCTCAAAACGTGCTGTTTTGCTAAAATAAGCATTTTCAAGCATTTTTAGATCGTTGAAATCGTTCAAATGAAGCAATATTAATAAAAACGAATAATAAAAAATTCGTCGTTTTATGCTGTTTTACGCGTTAAAACGCAGATTAAAAGCTCAAAACGTGCTGTTTTCGCTAAAATAAGCATTTTCAAGCATTTTAGATCGTTGAAATCGTTCAAATAGACGCAATATTAATAAAACGAATAATAAAAATTCGTCGTTTTATGCTGTTTTACGCGTTAAAACACAGATTAAAGCTCAAAACGTGCTGTTTTGCTAAAATAAGCATTTTCAAGCATTTTAGATCGTTGAAATCGTTCAAATAGACGCAATATTAAAAAAAAACGAATAATAAAAATTTCGTCGTTTTTATGCTGTTTTACGCGTTAAAACGCAGATTAAAGCTCAAAACGTGCTGTTTTGCTAAAATAAGCATTTTCAAGCATTTTAGATCGTTGAAATCGTTCAAATAGAAGCAATATTAATAAAAACGAATAATAAAAATTCGTCGTTTTATGCTGTTTTACGCGTTAACACGCAGATTAAAGCTCAAAACATGCTGTTTTGCTAAAATAAGCATTTTCAAGCATTTTAGATCGCTGAAATCGTTCAAATAGACGCAATATTAATAAAAACGAATAATAAAAATTTCGTCGTTTTTATGCTGTTTTACGCGTTAAAACGCAGATTAAAGCTCAAAACGTGCTGTTTTGCTAAAATAAGCATTTTCAAGCATTTTAGATCGTTGAAATCGTTCAAATAGAAGCAATATTAATAAAAACGAATAATAAAAATTGTCGTTTTATGCTGTTTTACGCGTTAAAACGCAGATTAAAGCTCAAAACGTGCTGTTTTGCTAAAATAAGCATTTTCAAGCATTTTAGATCATTGAAATCGTTCAAATAGACGCATATTAATAAAAACGAATAATAAAAATTTATCGTTTTTATGCTGTTTTACGCGTTAAAACGCAGATTAAAGCTCAAAACGTGCTGTTTTGCTAAAATAAGCATTTTCAAGCATTTTAGATCGTTGAAATCGTTCAAATAGAAGCAATATTAATAAAAACGAATAATAAAAATCGTCGTTTTATGCTGTTTTACGCGTTAAAACGCAGCTTAAAGCTCAAAACGTGCTGTTTTGCTAAAATAATCATTTTCAAGCATTTTAGATCGTTGAAATCGTTCAAATAGACGCAATATTAATAAAAAACGAATAATAAAAATTTCGTCGTTTTATGCTGTTTTACGCGTTAAAACGCAGGTTAAAGCTCAAAACGTGCTGTTTTGCTAAAATAAGCATTTTCAAGCATTTGAGATCGTTGAAATCGTTCAAATAGAAGCAATATTAATAAAAACGAATAATAAAAATTCGTCGTTTTATGCTGTTTTAGGCGTTAAAACGCAGATTAAAGCTCAAACGTACTGTTTTGCTAAAATAATCATTTTCAAGCATTTTGTATCAGCTGAAATCGTTCAATAGAAG
>NW_027045959.1:0-7500 GCF_025399875.1 Dalotia coriaria | reverse complement strand
AAAAAAAAAAATTTTTTTTTTTTTAAACGAAAAAAAAAAACCCCCCCTTTTTTTTTTAAAAAAAAAAAAAATTTTTTTTTGGTTTTTTTGGGGAAAAAAAAAAAAAAAATTTTTTTTTTTTTCCAAAAAGGGGAAAGGGAAAAAAACCCGGGTTTTTAAAAAAAAAAAAAAAATTTTTTTTTTTAAACCTTAAAAAAAAAAAAAAAAAAGAAAAAAAATTCGTCGTTTTTTTTTTTTTTTAAAAAAAAAAAAAACCAAAAGGGTTTTTTTAAAAAAAAAAAATTTTTAAATTTGGCCCCCTTAAAAAAAAATTTTTTAAAAAAAATTTTAAAAATTTTTTTTTTTTTTGGGAAAAAGGAAAAAAACCAAAAGGTGTTTTTTAAAAAAAAAAAAAATTTTTTGGAAAAAAAAAAAAAAAAAAAAAAATTTTTTTTCCTTTTTTTTTAAAAGGGGAAAAAAAAAAAAGGGGTTTTTTTTTAAAAATTTTTGGCAAAAAAAAAAAAAAAAAAAAAAAAAAAATTTTTTTGGTTTTTTTTGGAAAAAGGGGGAAAAAAAAAAAGGGGGTTTTTAAAAAAAAATTTTTAAATTTAAACCAAAAAAACCAAAAAAAAAAAAAAAAATTTTTTTTTTTTTTGGTTTTAAAAAAAAAAAAAAAAATTTTTTTTTTCCTTTAAATTTTTAACCAAAAAAAAAAATTTTAAAAAAAAAATAAAAAAAAAAGGGAAAAAATTTTTTTTTTTTAAAAAAAACCAAAAAAAACCCCTTTTTTTTAAAAACCCTTTTTTTTGTTCAAAAAATTTAAATAAAAAAAAAAAAAAAAAATTTTTTAAAAGGTTTTTTTTTTAAAAAAAAAAAAAAAATTTTTTTAAAAAAGGGTTTTTTAAAATTTTTTTTAAAAATTTTAAAAAAAAAATTTAAAAAAAAAAATTAAAAAAAACCCCCTTTTAAAATTTTTTTTTTTGGGCCCCAAAAAATTTTTAAAAAAAATTTTTTCCCCAAAAACAAAAAAAAATTTTTGGGGAAAAAAAAAAAAAAAATTTTTTTAAAAGGAAAAAAAAAAATTTTTTTTTTTTTGGGGGGAAAAAAAAAATTTTTTTTTTAAAAAAAATTTTAAAAATTTTTAAAAAAAAGAAAAAAAATTTTTTTAAAAAAATTTTTTTTTTTTTAAAAAATTTTTAAAAGGAAAAAAGGGGTTTTTAAAAAAAAAAGGTTTTTTAAAAAAAAATTTTTTAAATTTTAAAAAAAATTTAATAAAAAAAAAATTAAAAAAAAAAAAAAAATTTTTTTTTTTTTTTAAAAAAAAAAAATTTTTTGGGTTTTTTTAAAAAATTTTAAAAAAAAAAAAAAAAATTTTTAAAAAAAAATTTTTAAAAAAATTTTTTTTTTTTAAAGGGGGAAAAAAAAACCCCCTTTTTTTTTTTTAAAAAAAAATTTTAAAAAAAAAAAAAAAAAATTTAAAAAAAAAAAAAAAGGAAAAAAATTTTTAAAATTTTTTTTTTAAAAAAATTTTTTTTTAATTTAACAAAAAAAAAATTTTTTTAAAAACGAAAAAAAAATTTTTTTTGGTTTTTTTCCCGGCTTTTTAGGGAAAAAAAAAATTTTAAAAAAAAATTTTTTTTTTAAAAAAATTTTTTTTTAAAAAAAAAAAAGGAAAAAAAAATTTTTTTAAAAAAAAAAAAAAGGGGGTTTTTTTTTTTTTTCCAAAAAAATTTAAAAAGGGGTTTTTTTTAAAAAAAAATTTAAGTTTTTTAAAAAAAAAAAAAAAAAGGTTTTTTTTAAAAACCTTTTTTAAATTTTTTTTTGGTTAAAAAAATTTTTAAAAAAATTTTTTTTTTTAAAAAAGGAAAAAAAAAAAAATTTAAAAAACCCCCTTTTTTTTAAAAAAAAAAAAAAATTTTTTTTTTTTTTTAAAAAAATTTTTTAAAAAAAAAAAAAAAGGGGGCAAAAAAAAAAAACAAAAAAAAAATTTTTTTTTTTTGGGAAAAAAGGCAAAAAAAAAAATTTGGTTTTTTTTTTTCCTTTTAAACCCTTTTTAAAAAAAAGGGGGGGAAAAAATTTTAAAAAAAAAAAAAAAACCCCCCCAAAAAAAAAAAAAAGGAAAAAAAAGGGTTTTTTTTTTTTTTAAAAAAAAAGGTTAAACTTTAAAAAACCTTTTTAAAAAAAAAAAAAAAAAAATTTTTTTTTTTTTTTAAAAAAAAAAAAAAAAAATTTTTTTTTTTTTTTCCCTTTTTTAAAAAAAAAAAAGGGAAAAAAATTTTTTTAAAAAAAATTTTTTTTTTTTGGGGAAAAAATTAAACCCAAAAAAAAAAAAATTTTTTTTAAAAAGCTTTTAATTAAAGTTAAAAAAAATTTTTTTAAAAAAAAAAAATTTTGGGATTTTTTTTAAAAAAAAAAAATTTTTTCAAAAAAAATTTTCCCTTTTTTTTTTTAAAAAAAAAAATTTAAAAAAAAAAAAAAAAACCTTTTTTTTTTTTTTTTTAAAAAAAATTTAAAAAAAATTTTTTAAAAAAAAAAAATTTTTTTTTTTTTTAAAAAAGGGAAAGAAAAAAAAAAACCTTTTTAAAATTTTTGGTTTTTAAGCTTTTTTGGGAAAAAGGAAAAAAAATTTTTTTTTTTGGGGAAAAAAAAAATTTTCCCCTTTTTTTTTTTTTTAAAAAAAAAAAAAAAAAAAAAAAAAAATTTTTCCCCTTTTTTTTTTTGGTTAAAAAAATTTAAACCCAAAAAAAAAAATAAAAATTTTTTTTTTTTTGGGGTTTTAAAAAAGAAAATTTAAAAAAAAAAAAAAAAAAATTTTTTTTTTTTTTTTTTTAAAAAAAAAAAATTTTTTTAAAAAAATTTTTTTTTTTTTGGGGTTTTTTAAAAAAAAAAAAAAAAAAAAAAATTTTTTCCCCAAAATTTTTTTTAAAAAAAAGGAAAAATTTCCGGGGAAAAAAAAAAAATTTTAAAAATTTTAATTTTTTTTTTTTTAAAAAATTTAAAAAAAAAAAAAAAACGTTTTTTTTTTTTCCCTAAAAAAAAAAAAATTTTTTGGCAAAAAAAAAAAAAAAAATTTCGGTTTTTTTTGGGGAAAAAAAAAAAAAAAAAAAAACCCCCTTTTTTAAAACCCAAAAAAAAAAAAGGGGCCCCGGGGTTTTAAAAAAAAAAAAAATTTTTTTTTTAAATTTTTTTTAAAAAAAAAAAAAGAAAAAAATTTTTTTTTTTTTTAAAAAAATTTAAAAAAAAAAAAAAGGTTTTTTTGTTTTTAAAAGTTTTTAAAAATTTTAAAAAAAAAAAGGGGAAAAATTAAAAAAAAAATTTTTAAAAATTTTTTTTTTTTTCCTTTAAAAAAAAAAAAAAAATTTTTTTTTGTTTTTTAAAAAAAAAAAAAAAAAAAAACCTTTTTTTTTCCCTTTTTAAAAAAAATTTTAAACCTTTTTGTTAAAAAAACCTTTTTAAAAAAAAAATTTAAAATTTTCTTTTTTTTTAAAAAAAAAAATTTTTAAACTTTTTGGAAAAAACCCAAAAAAAAAATTTAAAATTTTTTTAAAAAAAAAAATTTAAAAAAAAAAAAAAAATTTTTTAAAAAAAAAATTTTGGGGTTTTTTTAAACCTTTTTTAAAAAAAAAAATAAAAACCTTTTTAAAATTTTTTTTAAAAAATTTTTAAAAAAAAAAAACCCAAAAAAATTTTTTTTTTTTAAAAAAAAAATTTTTTCCTTTTTTGGGGGAAAAAAAAAAAATTTTTTTTTTCAAAAAAAAATTTTTTGGGGTTTTTTTAAAAAGGGGAAAAAAAAAACCAAAAAAAAAAAATTTTTTTTTTTTTTTTTTTTTAAAAAAAGGATCTTTTTTGGAAAAAATTCCCGGTTTTTTCAAAAAAGTTTTTCGCAATTTTTTTAAATTTTAAATAAAAAAAAAAAACGAATAATAAAAATTTCGTCGTTTTATGTGTTTACGCGTTAAAACGCAGAAAACTCAAAAGGGCCGTTTTGCTAAAATAAGCATTTTCAAGCTTTTTGGGCGTTGAAATCTTTTTAAAAGACGCAAATTAATCGAAAAAAAAAAAATTGTCTTTTTTTGCTTTTTTACGCTTTAAAAAACGCAGAAAACTAAAAACGTGCTTTTTTGCTAAAAATAAGCATTTTCGCATTTTGATCGGGAAATCGTTAAAACGGGAGCAATTTAATAAAAAACGAATATAAAAATTCGTTTTATGTTGCGAAAACGCAGATTAAAGCTCAAAACGTGCTTTTTTTGCTAAAATAAGCATTTTCGCTTTTAAAAGATCGTTGAAAGTTTAAGCTAATAGCATTAAAGAATTAAAAATCGTCGTTTTAACTGTTAGCGTTAAAACGCAATTAATCAAAACGTGCTGTTTTTGCTAAAATAAATTCAGCATTTAGATCGTTGAAATCTTTCAAATAGACATTAAATAAAATCGATAATAAAATCTGTTTTATGCTGTTTACTTAAAACCGAATAATACAAACGTCGTTTTTAAGATGTTTTAAGATTTTAGACGTTGAAACTTCAAAGACGTCTTTTAATAAAAACGATATTAAATTTGTCGTTTGAAATGTTTACGAAAACCCAGATTAATAAAACGTGTTTTATAAAAACCATTTTTAGCATTTTACGCGTTGAAACCAGTTAAAAGCAAAGTATTAATAAGAATAATAAAAATTCGTTTTCTTTAGATCGTTGAACGTTCAAACGAGAAAATTAAAAACCCTTGCTAAATTGCTTTTAAGCTTTTTAAACGTTGAAACGCGAAAAGACGTAAAACTGCTATTTTGAATAAAAAGATTTTGCGTTTTATCTGTTTAACGCGTTAAAAGCGAAAATTAATAAAACGGCTTAAAAATTGCGTTTTCACATTTTAGACGTTGAAATCCAGTTAAAAGCCAAATTAATTAACGTAAAAAAGCATTTTCAGTTTTAGCTGATTCGTTAAAACGCAGATTAAAACTAAAATAACGTTTTGTTAAAATAAGCATTTTCAAGTTTTAGATCGTTGAAATCGTTCATAGACTTAAAATAAAAAGTGTTAATAAAATTATGCGTTTTATGCATTTTAGACGTTGAACGTTAAAACGCAAATAAATAAAACGAATAATAAAATTTCTTTTATAGCTGTTTTAACGTTAAAAGGATTAAAGCTAAAACGATGCTGTTTTGCTAAAATAAGCATTTTCGCATTAAGAGATCAAGTTGAAATCGTTTAAAGAATCATTTTAAAAAAATAATAAAAATTCTCTTAGCTGAATTAGCAAACGAAAATAAAAACGCGTTTTTAAAATAATCATTTTCAAAGCATTTAATCGTTGAAATCGCTTCAAATAGACGCAATATTAATAAAACGAATAATAAAGTCGTTTTATGCTGTTTTACGCGTTAAAACCAAAATTAAAAAGCTCAAAACGTCTGTTTTGCAAAATAAGCTTTCAAGCATTTTAGATCGTAAACCGTTCAAATAGACGCAATATTAATAAAAACGATAATAATAAATTCTCGTTTTAAGCTGTTTTACGCGTTAAACGCAGATTAAGCTCAAAACGTGCTGTTTCTAAAATAAGCATTTTTCAAGCATTTTAGATCGCTGGAAATCGTTCAAATAAAAGCAATATTAATAAAAAAACGAATAATAAAAAATTCGTCGTTTTTGCGGGTTTTACGCGTTAAAACGCAGATAAAGCTAAAAACGTGCTGTTTTGCAAAAAATAAGATTTTCAAGCATTTTAGATCGTTGAAATCGTTCAAATAGCCCAATATTAATAAAACGAATAATAAAAATTTTCGTTTTATGTGTTTACGCGTTAAAACGCAGATTAAAACTCAAAACGTGCTGTTTTTGCTAAAATAATCATTTTTAAGCATTTTAGATCGTTGAAATCGTTCAAATAGACACAATATTAATAAAAACGAATAATAAAAATTTCGTCGTTTTTTATGCTGTTTGGTGAAACGCAGATTAAAGCTCAAAACGTGCTGTTTTGCTAAAATAAAGCATTTCAAAACATTTTAGATCATTTGAAATCGTTCAAATAGAAGCAATATTAATAAAAACAAATAATAAAAATTCATCATTTTTATGCTGCTGTTTTACGCGTTAAAACGCAGATTAAAGAAAACTCAAAACGTGCTGTTTGCTTTAAAATAATCATTTTTCAAGCATTTTAGATCGTTGAAATCTCGTTCAAATGAGCCCCTTAATATTAATAAAACGAATAATAAAAAATTTCGTCGTTTTATGCTGTTTTACGCGTTAAAACGCAGATTAAAGCTCAAAACGTGCTGTTTTGCTAAAATAAGCATTTTCAAGCATTTTTAGATCGTTGAAATCGTTTCAAATAGAAACTAGTATTAATAAAAACGAATAATAAAAAAATTCACGTCGTTTTTAGCGCTTTTATTTTTGCCGTTAAATCGCAGATTAAAGCTCAAAACATTACTGTTTTGCTAAAATAATCATTTTTCAAGCATTTTTAGATCGTTGCAATTGATGACTGGAAATAGAAGCAATGTGGTAAAAACAAAATAATAAAAATTTCGTCGTTTTATGCTGTTTTGGGCAAAACTGAATTAAAACAAAGCATTTTGCTAAAATAAGCATTTTCAAGCATTTTAGATCGTTTAAAATCTACGTTTAAATAGACGCAATATTAATAAAAACGAATAATAATAAAAATTTCGTCGTTTTTTATGCTGGTTTGCGGTTAAAACGCAGATTAAAGCTCAAAACGTGCTGTTTTACGGCAAAATAAAGCATTTTTCAAAGCATTTTAGAGCGTAGAAATCGTTTTAAATAGACGCAATATTAATAAAAACGAATAATAAAAATTCGTCGTTTTTTTATGCTGTTTTACGCGTTAAAGCAGATTAAAGCGCTCAAACGTGCTGTTTGCTAAAATAAGCATTTTCAAGCATTTAGATCCGTTGAAATCGTTCAAATAGAAGCAATATTAATAAAACAAATAATAAAAATTCATCGTTTTTATGCTGTTTTACGCGTTAAAACGCCGATTAAAAGAAGAAGCTCAAAACACGATGCTGTTTTGCTAAAATAGCATTTTCAAGCATTTTAGATCGTTGGAAATCACGTTTTAAATAGACGCAATAATGGCCAAAACGAATAATAAAAATTTCGTCGTTTTATGCTGATTTACGCGTTAAAACGCAGATTTAAAGCTCAAAACGTGCTGTTTTCCGCTAAAATAAGCAATTTCAAGCATTTTAGATCGTTGAAATCGTTCAAATAGACGCAATAAAAATAAAAACGAAAGATAATAAAATTTCGTCGTTTTTTATGCCGTTTTACGCGTTAAAACGCATATTAAAATAAAACGTGCTGTTTTGCTAAAAGGCGGCGTACGAAGCATTTTTTAGATCGTTGAAATCGTTTCAAATTGACGCAATATTAATAAAAACGAATAATAAAAATTCGTCGTTTTTTATGCTGTTTTACGCGTTAAAACGCAGATTAAACTCAAAACGTGCTGTTTTTGCTAAAATAAGCGCATTTTCA
>NW_027045958.1:0-35000 GCF_025399875.1 Dalotia coriaria | reverse complement strand
ATCGTTCAAATAGACGCAATATTAATAAAACGAATAATAAAATTTGTCGTTTTTATGCTGTTATTTCCGTTAAACGGTTAAAGCTCAAAACGATTGTTTTGCTAAAATAAGCATTTTAAAGCATTTTAGATCGTTGAAATCGGTTTAAAAAATATTAATAAAAGCGAATAATAAAATTCGTCATTTTATGCTTTTACGTTAAAACGCAGATTAAAGCTCAAAACGTGCTGTTTTGCTAAAATAAGCATTTTCAAGCATTTTTAGATCTTAACGTTAAATAAGCAATATTAATAAAAAACGAAAAATAAAAAATTCGTTTTTTTATGTGTTTACGCGTTAAAACGCAGATTAAAGCTCAAAACGTGCTGTTTTGCTAAAATAAGCATTTTCAAAGCATTTAGATCGTTGAAATTGCAAAATAGAACAATATTAATAAAACGAATAAACAAAATTTCGTCGTTTTTTAATGCTGTTTTACGCGTTAAAACGCAGATTAAAAGCTCAAAACGGCTTTTTTTAAAAATAATCATTTCAAGCATTTTAGATCGTTGAAATCGTTCAATAACGCAATATTAATAAAAACGAATAATAAAAATTTCGTCGTTTTTATGTGTTTTTACGCGTTAAAACGCGTTTAAAAACTCAAAACGTGCGTTTTTTAAAATAATTTTCAAGCATTTAGATCGTTGAAATCGTTCAAATAGAAAATATTAAAAAAAAACGAATAATAAAAATTTCGTCTTTTTTATGCTTTTTTTCCGTTAAAACGCAGATTAAACTCAAAACTTTCTTTTTTTGTTTAAAAAAATTTTTCCAGCATTTTAGATCTTGAAATCGTTAAAAAGGGAAATTTAATAAAAACAATAATAAAAATTCGTCTTTTTTATGCTGTTTTACGCGAAAAAACGCAGATTAAAGCACAAAACGTGCTGTTTTCAAAATAAGCTTTTTCAAGAAAGATCGTTGAAATCGTTCAAATAGAAAAAATTTTAATAAAAACGAATAAAAAAAATTTCGTCGTTTTATGCTGTTTTAGGGTTAAACGCAGAAAACCCAAAAACGTGCTGTTTTCCAAAATAAGCATTTTCAAGCTTTTTGGGATCGTTGAAACGTTCAAATAGAAGAAATATTAATAAAAACGAATAAAAAAAAATTCGCGTTTTTATTTTTTTTAGGGTTTAAAACGCAGAAAAAACTAAAAAACGTGTGTTTTGCAAAATAATCATTTTCAAGCATTTTAGATCGTTGAAATCTTTCGAATAGACGCAATTTGGAAAAAAAACAATAAAAAAAATTTCGTCGTTTTTAGCTTTTTTACGCGTTAAAACGCAGTTTAAAAACTCAAAAGGGCTGTTTTTAAAATAATTATTTTCAAGCACTTTGATCGTTGAAATCGTTCAAATAGACGCAATAAAATAAAAAATAAAAAAAAATTTCGTCGTTTTATGCTGTTTTACGCGTTAAAACGCAGTTTAAAAAACTAAAAACGTTCTGTTTTGCTAAAATAAGCATTTTCCAGCTTTTTTAGATCGTTGAAATCGTTCAAATAGAAGCAATATTAATAAAAACGAATAAAAAAAAATTCGTCGTTTTTATGCTGTTTTACGCTTTAAAAACACAGATTAAAGTCAAAACGTGCTGTTGTGCTAAAAATAATCATTTTCAAGCATTTTAGATCGTTGAAATCGTTCAAATAGACGCAATATTAAAAAAAGCGAATAAAAAAAAATTTCGTTTTTTTGCCGTTTTACGCGTTAAACGCAGATTAACGCTCAAAACGTGCTTTTTTGTTAAAATAAGCATTTTCAAGCTTTTTGATCGTTAAAATCGTTCAAATAGAAGCAAATAGTAAAAAAAAACGAATAATAAAAATTGTCTTTTTTTGCTTTTTTACGCGTTAAAACGCAGATTAAACCAAAACGTGCTTTTTTTTAAAAAATAATCATTTTCAAGCTTTTTGATCGTTGAAATCGTTAAAATAGACGCAAAATTAAAAAAAACGAATAAAAAATTTCTGTTTTAGCAGTTTTACGCGTTAAACGTAGTTTAAAAAGCTCAAAACGTGCTATTTGCAATATCTTTTTCAAGCATTTTAGATCGGGGAAATGTTCAAATGGGAAAAAATTAAGAAAAACGAATAAAAAAAAATTCGTCGTTTTATGTGTTTTACGCGTTAAAACGAGTTTCCAAAACGTGCTTTTTTGGGAAAATAACTTTTCAAGGATTTTGATCGTTGAAATTTCAAAGACGCAATATTAAAAAAAAACGAATTAAAAAATTTCGCGTTTTATGGTTTTACGCTTAAAACGAGAAAAGCTCAAAAGGGCTGTTTTGCTAAAATAAGCTTTTTAAGCTTTTTAGATCGTGAAATCGTTCAAATAAAAGTTATTAATAAAAACGAATAATAAAAATTCGCGTTTTTATGCTTTTTTTACGCGTTAAAACGAGATTAAAGCTCAAAACGTGCTGTTTTCTAAAATAATCTTCAACTTTTAGATCGTTAAATCGTTCAAATAGACGCAATATTAAAAAAAAACGAATAATAAAATTCGTCTTTTTTATGCGTTTTACGCTTTAAAAAACGAATTAAAGCTCAAAACGTGCTTTTTTGTTTAAAATAATCATTTTCAATCATTTTAGATCGTTGAAATCTTTCAAATAGACGAAATATTAAAAAAAAAAACGAATAATAAAAATTTCGTCGTTTTATGCTGTTTTACGCGTTAAAACGTAGATTAAAGCTCAAAAGTTGTTTTCAAAAATAAACTTTTTCGCTTTTTAAACGTTGATATGTTAAATAGAAGAAATATTAATAAAAACGAATAAAAAAATCGCGTTTTATGCTGTTTTACGCGTTAAACGAGATTAAACCCTCAAAGGGCTGTTTTGTCAAAATAACTATTAAGCTTTTTGATCGTTGAAACGTTCAAATAGACGCAATATTAAAAAAAACGAATAATAAAATTTCGTCGTTTTATCGTTTTAGGGTTAAACGCAGATTAAAGCTCAAAACGTGCTTTTTGCTAAAATAATCATTTTCAAGCACTTTAGACGTTAAAATGTTCAAATAGAGAAATTTAACAAAACACGAATAAAAAAAATTTCTCGTTTTAGTTTTTTCAGTTCGCAGATTAAACCCCAAAACGTGCCGTTTTGCTAAAACAAGCATTTTCGCATTTTAGATCGTTGAAATCGTTCAAATAGAAGCAATTTTAAAAAAAAACGAAAAAAAAAAAAATTGCGTTTTTGTTTTTTTAGTTAAAAAGATAAAAGCTCAAAACGCTGTTTTGCTAAAAAATTTTTTCGTTTTTTTAGATCGTTGAAATCGTTCAAATAGACGCAATATTAATAAAAACGAATGATAAAATTTCCGTTTTATGCTTTTTTACGCGTTAAAAGAAATTAAAGCTCAAACGTGCTGTTTTGCTAAAATAAGAAATTTTTAAGCATTTTAGATCGGTGAAATCGTTAAAAAGAAAATTTTAAAAAAACGAATAAAAAATTGTCTTTTTATGTTGTTTTACGCGTTAAAACGAATTAAAGCTCAAGACGTGCTGTTTTGCTAAAATAATCATTTTCAAGCTTTTTATATCGTTGAAATCTTTCCCCAAAGACGCAATTAAAAAAAACGAATAAAAAAATTTGTCGTTTATATGTGTTTTAGTTAAAACGAGATTAACGCTCAAACGTGTGTTTTTAAAATAAGCATTTTAAAATTTTAGATCGTTGAAATGTTCAAATAGAAGCAATATTAGAAAAAACGAAAAAAAAAATTAGTTTTAGTGTTTTACGCGTTAAAACGAAATTAAAGCTCAAAACGTGCTGTTTTGCTAAAACAAGCATTTTCAAGCATTTTAGATCGTTGAAATCGTTCAAATAGAAGCAATATTAAGAAAAAACGAATAATAAAAAATTCGTCGTTTTATGCTGTTTTACGCGTTAAACGCAGATTAATGCTCAAAACGTGTTGTTTTGCTAAAATAATCATTTTCAAGCATTTTAGATCGTTGAAATCGTTCAAATAGACGCAATATTAATAAAAACGAATAATAAAATTTCGTCGTTTTTATGCTGTTTTTACGCATTAAAACGCAGATTAAAGCTCAAAACGTGCTGTTTTGCTAAAATATAATATTTCAAGCATTTTAGATCGTTGAAATCGTTCAAATAGACGCAATATTAATAAAACGAATAATAAAATTTCGTCGTTTTATGCTGTTTTACGCGTTAAAACGCAGATTAAAAGCTCAAAAACGTGCTGTTTTGCTAAAATAAGCATTTTCAAGACTTTAGATCGTTGAAATCGTTCAAATGAACAATATTAATAAAAACGAATAATAAATTTCGTGTTTTTATGCTGTTTTACGGTTAAAACGCAGATTAAAGCTCAAAAACGTGCTTTTTGCTAAAATAATCATTTTCAAGCATTTAGATCGTTGAAATCGTTCAAATAGACGCAATATTTAATAAAAACGATATAAAAATTTCGTCGTTTTATGTTGTTTTCGCGTTAAAACGCAGATTAAAAGCTCAAACGTGCTGTTTTGCAAAACTTTTCTAGCATTTTAGATCGTTGAAATCGTTCAAATAGCGGCAATATTAATAAATAACGAATAATAAAATTTATACGTTTTATGCTGTTTTACGCGTTAAAACGCAGATTAAAAGCTCAAACGTCTGTTTTGCTCAAATAATCATTTTCAAATTTTAGACGTTGAAATCGTTTCAAATGACGCAATATTAATAAAAACGAAAATAAAATTTCGTCGTTTTGCTGTTTTAAGTAAATACGCAGATTAAAGCTTCAAAACTGTTTTGCTAAAATAAGCATTTTCAAGCATTTTAGATCGTTGAAATCGTTCAAATAGAAGCAATTTAATAAAAACGATAAAAAAAATTCGTCGTTTTATGCTGTTTTACGCGTTAAAACGCAGATTAAACTTAAAACGGCTGTTTTGCTAAAATAATAAATTTTCAAATTTTAGATCGTTGAAATCGTTCAAATAGCGCAATATTAATAAAAACAATATAAAAATTCTAGTTTTTATGCGCTTTACGCGTTAAAACGCAGATTAAAGCTAAAAAACGTGCTGTTTTGCTAAAATAAGCATTTTCAAGCATTTTAGATCGTTGAAATCGTCAAATAGACGCAATATTAATAAAAACGAATAATAAAAAATTCGTCGTTTTATGCTGTTTTACGCGTTAAAACGCGATTAAAGTCAAAACGTGCTGTTTTGCTAAAATAATCATTTCATGCATTTTAGATCGTTGAAATCGTTCAATAGACGAATATTAATAAAAACGAATAATAAAAATTGTCGTTTTTAGCTGTTTACGCGTTAAAACGCGATCTAAATCAAAACGTGCTGTTTTGCTAAAATAATCATTTTCAAGCATTTTAGATCGTGAAATCGTTCAAATAGACGCAATATTAATAAAAAACGAATATAAAAATTTCGTCGTTTTATGCTGTTTTACGCGTTAAAACGCAGATTAAAGCTCAAAACGTGCTGTTTTTCTAAAATAAGCATTTTCAAGCATTTAGATGATTGAAATCGTTCAAATAGAAGCAATATTAATAAAAAACGAATAATAAAAAATTCGTCGTTTTATGCTGTTTTACGCGTTAAAACGCAGATTAAAAGCTCAAAACGTGCTGTTTTGCTAAAATAATCATTTCAAGCATTTTAGATCGTTGAAATCGTTCAAATAGACGCAATATTAATAAAAACGAATAATAAAAATTTCGTCGTTTTATGCTGTTTTACGCGTTAAAACGCAGATTAAAGCTCAAACGTGCTGTTTTGCTAAAATAAGCATTTTCAAGCATTTTAGATCGTTGAAATCGTTCAAATAGACGCAATATTAATAAAAACGAATAATAAAAATTTCGTCGTTTTATGCTGTTTTACGCGTTAAAACGTAGATTAAAGCTCAATACGTGCTGTTTTGCTAAAATAAACATTTTCAAGCATTTTAGATCGTTGAAATAGTTCAAATAGAAGAAATAATAACAAAAACGAATAATAAAAATTCGTCGTTTTATGCTGTTTACGCGTTAAAACGCAGATTAAAGCTCAAAACGTGCTGTTTTGCTAAAATAATCATATTCAATCATTTTAGATCGTTGAAATCGTTCAAATAGACGCAATATTAATAAAAACGAATAATAAAAATTTCGTCGTTTTTATGCTGTTTTACGCGTTAAAACGCAGATTAAAGCTCAAAACGTGCTGTTTTGCTAAAATAACATTTTCAAGCATTTTAGATCGTTGAAATCGTTCAAATAGACGCAATATTAATAAAAACGAATAATAAAAATTCGTCGTTTTTATGCTGTTTTACGCGTTAAAACGTAGATTAAAGCTCAAAACGTGCTGTTTTGCTAAAATAACATTTTCAAGCATTTTAGATCGTTGAAATCGTTCAAATAGAAGAAATATTAATAAAAACGAATAATAAAATTTCGTCGTTTTTATGCTGTTTTACGCGTTAAAACGCAGATTAAAAGCTCAAAACGTGCTGTTTTGCTAAAATAATCATTATTCAAGCATTTTAGATCGTTGAAATCGTTCAAATAGACGCAATATTAATAAAAACGAATAATAAAAATTTCGTCGTTTTTATGCTGTTTTACGCGTTAAAACGCAGATTAAAGCTCAAAACGTGCTGTTTTGCTAAAATAATCATTTTCAAGCACTTTAGATCGGTGAAATCGTTCAAATAGACGCAATATTAATAAAACACGAATAATAAAAATTTCGTCGTTTTATGCTGTTTTACACGTTAAAACGCAGATTAAAGCTCAAAACGTGCTGTTTTGCTAAAACAAGCATTTTCAAGCATTTTAGATCGTTGAAATCGTTCAAATAGAGCAATATTAAGAAAAACGAATAATAAAAATTCGTCGTTTTTATGCTGTTTTACGCGTTAAACGCAGATAAAAGCTCAAAACGTGCTGTTTTGCTAAAATAATCATTTTCAAGCATTTTAGATCGTTGAAATCGTTCAAATAGACGCAATATTAATAAAAACGAATAATAAAATTTCGTCGTTTTATGCTGTTTTACGCGTTAAAACGCAGATTAAAGCTCAAAACGTGCTGTTTTGCTAAAATAAGCATTTTTAAGCATTTTAGATCGTGAAATCGTTCAAATAGAAGCAATATTAAAAAAAAACGAATAATAAAAATTTGTCGTTTTATGCTGTTTTACGCGTTAAAACGCAGATTAAAGCTCAAAACGTGCTGTTTTGCTAAAATAATCATTTTCCAGCATTTTAGATCGTTGAAAACGTTCAAATAGACGCAATATTAATAAAAACGAATTATAAAATTTCGTCGTTTTTATGCTGTTTTACGCGTTAAAACGCAGATTAAAGCTCAAAACGTGCTGTTTTGCTAAAATAATCATTGTCAAGCACTTTAGATCGTTGAAATCGTTCAAATAGACGCAATATTAATAAAACACGAATATAAAAATTTCGTCGTTTTATGCTGTTTTACACGTTAAAACGCAGATTAAAGCTCAAAACGTGCTGTTTTTAGTAAAACAAGCATATTTCAACTTTAGATCTTGAAATCGTTCAAATAGAGCGATATTAAGAAAAACGAATAAAAAAATTCGTCGTTTTATGCTGTTTTACGCGTTAAAACGCAGATTAAAGCTCAAAACGTGCTGTTTTGCTAAAACAAGCATTTTCAAGCATTTTAGATCGTTGAAATCGTTCAAATAGAAGCAATATTAAGAAAAACGAATAATAAAAATTCGTCGTTTTTATGCTGTTTTACGCGTTAAAACGCAGATAAAGCTCAAAACGTGCTGTTTTGCTAAAATAATCATTTTCAAGCATTTTAGATCGTTGAAAATCGTTCAAATAGACGCAATATTAATAAAAAACGAATAATAAAAATTTCGTCGTTTTTATGCTGTTTTACGCGTTAAAACGCAGATTAAAGCTCAAAACGTGCTGTTTTGCTAAAATAAGCATTTTAAGCATTTTGATCGGTGAAATCGTTCAAATAGAAGCTAATATTAATAAAACGAATAATAACAATTGTCGTTTTATGCTGTTTTACGCGTTAAAACGCAGATTAAAGCTCAAAACGTGCTGTTTTGCTAAAATAATCATTTTCCAGCATTTTAGATCGTTGAAAACGTTCAAATAGACGCAATATTAATAAAAACGAATATAAAATTTCTGTCGTTTTTATGTTGTTTTACGCGTTAAAACGCAGATTAAAGCTCAAACGTGCTGTTTTGCTAAAATAAGCATGTTCAAGAATTTTAGATCGTTGAAATCGTTCAAATAGAAGCAATATTAATAAAAACGAATAATAACAAATTCGTCGTTTTATGTGTTTTACGCGTTAAAACGCAGATTAAAGCTCAAAACGTGCTGTTTTGCTAAAATAATCATTTTCAAGCATTTTAGATCGTTAAATCGGTCAAATAGACCAATATTAATAAAAACGAATAATAAAAATTTCGTCGTTTTTATGCTGTTTTACGCGTTAAAACGCAGATTAAAGCTCAAAACGTGCTGTTTTGCTAAAATAAGCATTTTCAAGAATTTTAGATCGTTGAAATCGTTCAAATAGACGCAATATTAATAAAAACGAATAATAAAAATTCGTCGTTTTATGCTGTTTTACGCGTTAAAACGCAGATTAAAGCTCAAAACGTGCTGTTTTGCTAAAATAATCATTTTCAAGCCTTTTAGATCGTTGAAATCGTTCAAATAGACGCAATATTAAAAAAACGAATAATAAAATTTCGTCGTTTCTATGCTGTTTTACGCGTTAAAACGCAGATTAAAGCTCAAAACGGGCTGTTTTGCTAAAATAAGCATTTTCAAGCATTTTAGATCGTTGAAATCGTTCAAATAGAAGAAATATTAATAAAAACGAATAATAAAAATTCGTCGTTTTATGCTGTTTTACGCGTTAAAACGCAGATTAAAGTTCAAAACGTGCTGTTTTGCTAAAATAATCATATTTCAAGCATTTAGATCGTTGAAATCGTTCAAATAGACGCAATATTAATAAAAACGAATAATAAAATTTCGTCGTTTTATGCTGTTTTACGCGTTAAAACGCAGATTAAAGCCTCAAAACGTGCTGTTTTGCTAAAATAATCATTTTCAAGCACTTTAGATCGTTGAAATCGTTCAAATAGACGCAATATTAATAAAAACGAATAATAAAAATTTTGTCGTTTTATGCTGTTTTACGCGTTAAAACGCAGATTAAAGCTCAAAACGTGCTGTTTTGCTAAAATAAGCATTTTCCAGCATTTTAGATCGTTGAAATCGTTCAAATAGAGCAATATTAATAAAAACGAATAATAAAAATTCGTCGTTTTTATGCTGTTTTACGGTTAAAACGCAGATTAAAGCTCAAAACGTGCGTTTTGCTAAAATAATCATTTTCAAGCATTTTAGATCGTTGAAATCGTTCAAATAGACGCAATCTTAATAAAAACGAATAATAAAAATTTCTGTCGTTTTTGCTGTTTTACGCGTTAAAACGCAGATTAAAAGCTCAAAACGGGTGTTTTGCTAAAATAAGCATTTTCAAGCATTTTAGATCGTTGAAATCGTTCAAATGGAAGAATATTAATAAAAACGAATAGTAAAAATTTGTCGTTTTATGCTGTTTTACGCGTTAAAACGCAGATTAAAGCTCAAAACGTGCTGTTTTGCTAAAATAATCATTTTCAAGCATTTTAGATCGTTGAAATCGTTCAAATAGACGCAATATTAATAAAAACGAATAATAAAATTTCGTCGTTTTATGCTGTTTTACGCGTTAAAACGCAGATTAAAGCTCAAAACGTGCTGTTTTGCTAAAATAATCATTTTCGCACTTTAGATCGTTGAAATCGTTCAAATAGACGCAATATTAATAAAAAAACGAATAATAAAATTTTGTCGTTTTATGCTGTTTTACGCGTTAAAACGCAGATTAAAGCTCAAAACGTGCTGTTTTGCTAAAATAAGCATTTTCCCAGCATTTAGATCGTTGAAATCGTTCAAATAGAACAATATTAAAAAAAACGAATAATAAAAATTCGTCGTTTTTTATGCTGTTTTACGGGTTAAACGCAGATTAAAGCTCAAAACGTGCTGTTTTGCTAAAATAATAATTTTCAAGCACTTTAGATCGTTGAAATCGTTCAAATAGACGCAATATTAATAAAAACGAATAATAAAAATTTTGTCGTTTTATGCTGTTTTACACGTTAAAACGCAGATTAAAGCTCAAAACGTGCGTTTTGCTAAAATAAGCATTTTCAAGCATTTTAGATCGTTGAAATCGTTCAAATAGAGCAATATTAAGAAAAACGAATAATAAAAATTCGTCGTTTTATGCTGTTTTACGCGTTAAAACGCAGATTAAAGCTCAAAACGTACTGTTTTGCTAAAATAATCATTTTCAAGCATTTTAGATCGATGAAATCGTTCAAATAGACGCAATATTAATAAAACGAATAATAAAAATTTCGTCGTTTTATGCTGTTTTACGCGTTAAAACGCAGATTAAAGCTCAACACGTGCTGTTTTGCTAAAATAATCATTTTCAAGCCTTTAGATCGTTGAAATCGTTCAAATAGACGCAATATTAAAAAACGAATAATAAAAATTTCGTCGTTTTATGCTGTTTTACGCGTTAAAACGCAGATTAAAGCTCAAACGGGCTGTTTTGCCAAAATAAGCATTTTCAAGCATTTTAGATCGTTGAAATCGTTCAAATAGAAGAAATATTAATAAAAACGAATAATAAAAATTCGTCGTTTTTATGCTGTTTTACGCGTTACAACGCAGATTAAAGCTCAAAACGCGCTGTTTTGCTAAAATAATCATATTCGCTATCAGGTGATCGCTGGAAATCGTTCAAATAGACGCAATATTAATAAAAACGAATAATAAAAAATTTTGTCGTTTTATGCTGTTTTACGTTAAAAACGCAGATTAAAGCTCAAACGCTGTTTTGCTAAAATAAGCATTTCCAGCATTTTAGATCGTTGAAATCTTTCCAAATAGAAGCTAACATTAATAAAAACGAATAATAAAAATTCGTCGTTTTAAAGTTGCTCTTTACGCGTTAAAAACGCAGATTAAAGCTCAAAACGTGGGGTTTTGCTGCTAAAATAATCATTTTCAAGCATTTTAGATCGTTGAAATCACCAAATAGACGCAATATTAATAAAAACGAATAATAAAAATTTCGTCGTTTTTATGCTGCTCTTTACGCGTTAAAAACGCAGATTAAAGCTCAAAACGTGCTGTTTTGCTAAAATAATCATTTTCAAGCATTTTGTGATCGTTGAAATCGTTCAAATAGAAGCACATAATAAAAACGAATAATAAAAAAATTCGTCGTTTTTTATAAAGCTGTTTTACGCGTTAAAACGATTAAAAGCTCAAAACGTGCTGTTTTGCTAAATAATAATTTTCAAGCACTTTAGATCGTTGAAATCGTTCCTCAAATAGAAGCATGATAAGAAAAAAAACGAATAATAAAAAATTCGTCGTTTTTATGCTGTTTTACGCGTTAAAACGCAGATTAAAGCTCAAAACGTACCGTTTTGCTAAAATTAGCATTTTCAAGCATTTTAGATCGTTGAAATTGTTCAAATAGAAGCAATATTAATAAAACGAATAATAAAAAATAAATTCGGTCGCTTTTATGCTGCTTTTACGCGTTAAACGCAGATTAAAAGCTCAAAACGTACTGTTTTGCTAAAATTAGCATTTTCAAGCATTTTAGATCGTTGAAATCGTTCAAATAGACGCATTAATAAAAAACGAATAATAAAATTTCGTCGTTTTATAAGCGTTTTACGCGTTAAAACGGCAGCATTAAAAGCTCAAAACGTACTGTTTTGCTAAAATCAGCATTTTCAAGCATTTTAGATCGTTGAAATCGTTCAAATAGAAGCAATATTAATAAAAAACGAATAATAAAAAAAAAAATCGTCGTTTTTATGCTGTTTTACGCGTTAAAACGCAGATTAAAGCTCAAAACGTGCTGTTTGCTAAAAATAATCATTTTCTGCCATTTTAGATCGTTGAAATGTTCAAATAGACGCAATATTAATAAAAAACGAATAATGTGCAATTTCTGTCGTTTATATGCCGTTTTACGCGTTAAAACGCAGATTAAAGCTCAAACGTGCTGTTTTGCTAAAATAAGCATTTTCTTTCAAGCATTTTATCGTTGAAATCGTTCAAATAGAAGCAATATTAATAAAACGAATAATAAAAATTCGTCGTTTTTGCTGCTGTTTTACGCCTTAAAACGCAGATTAAAAGCTCAAACGTGCTGTTTTGCTAAAATAATCATTTTCAAGCATTTTAGATCGTTGAAATCAACCAAATAGACGTGCAATATTAATAAAAACGAATAATAAAAATTTCTGTCAAGTTTTATGTTGGTTTTACGCGTTAAAACGCAGATTAAAAGCTCAAAACGTGCTGTTTTGCTGCTAAAATAAGCATTTTCAAGCATTTTAGACGTTGAAATCGTTCAAATAGACACAATATTAATAAAAACGAATAATAAAATTTCGTCGTTTTATGCGTTGTTTTACGCGTTAAAACGCAGATTAAAGCTCAAAACGTGCTGTTTTGCTAAATAAGCATTTTCAAGCATTTTAGATCGTTGAAATCGTTCAAATAGAAGAAATATTAATAAAAACGAATAATAAAAATTTGTCGTTTTATGTTGTTTTACGCGTTAAAACGCAGATTAAAAGCTCAAAACGTGCTGTTTTGCTAAAATAATCATATTCACATTTTAGATCGTTGAAATTGTTCAAATAGACGCAATATTAATAAAACGAATAATAAAAATTTCTGTCGTTTTTATGTTGTTTTACGCGTTAAAACGCAGATTAAAAGCTCAAAACGTGCTGTTTTGCTAAAATAATCATTTTCAAGCACTTAGATCGTTGAAATCGTTCAATAGACGCAATATTAATAAAAACGAATAATAAAAATTTCTGTCGTTTTTATGCTGTTTTACGCGTTACAACGCATATTAAAGCTCAAAACGTGCTGTTTTGCTAAAATAAGCATTTTCAAGGATTTTAGATCGTTGAAATCGTTCAAATAGAAGCAATATTAATAAAAACGAATAATGGGTACCCGTCGTTTTTATCTGTTTTACGCGTTAAAACGCAGATTAAAGCTCAAAACGTGCTGTTTTGCTAAAATAATAATTTTCAAGCACTTTAGATCGTTGAAATCGTTCAACACGCAATATTAATAAAAACGAATAATAAAAATTTTGTCGTTTTATGCTGTTTTACACGTTAAAACGCAGATTAAAAGCTCAAAAACGTGCTGTTTTGCTGCTAAAATAAGCATTTTCAAGCATTTTAGATCGTTGAAATCGTTCAAATAGAAGCAATATTAAGAAAAACGAATAATAAAAATTCGTCGTTTTTATGCTGTTTTACGCGTTAAAACGCAGATTAAAGCTCAAAACGTACCGTTTTGCTAAAATAATCATTTTCAAGCATTTTGATCGATGAAATCGTTCAACAGACGCAATATTAATAAAAAACGAATAATAAAAATTTCGTCGTTTTTATGCTGTTTTACGCGCGTTAAAAACGCAGATTAAAGCTCAACACGTGCTGTTTTTGCTAAAATAACCAGGCTTCGCTTCCTTAGATCGTTGAAATCGTTCAAATTAACGCGCAATATTAAAAAAAGAACGAATAATAAAATTTCGTCGTTTCTATGCTGTTTTACGCGTTAAAACGCAGATTAAAGCTCAAAACGGGCTGTTTTGCCAAAATAAGCATTTTCAAGCATTTTAGATCGTTGGAAATCGTTCAAATAGAAGAAATATTAATAAAACGAATAATAAAAATTCGTCGTTTTATGCTGTTTTACGCGTTACAACGCAGATTAAAGCTCAAAACGTGCTGTTTGCTAAAATAATCATATTCAAGCATTGTAGACGTTGAAATCGTTCAAATAGACGCATATTAATAAAACGAATAATAAAAATTTTGTCGTTTTTATGTTGTTTTACGCGTTAAAACGCGATTAAAGCTCTCTTCAAAACGTGCTGTTTTGCTAAAATAAGCATTTGTACATTTTAGATCGTTGAAATCTTCAAATAGAAGCACATAATAAAAACGAATAATAAAAATTCGTCGTTTTATGCCGTTTACGCGTTAAAACGCAGATTAAAGCTCAAAACGTGGGTTTTGCTTAAAATAATCATTTTCAAGCATTTTAGATCGTTGAAATCGTTCAATAGACGCATTATTAATAAAAACGAATAATAAAATTTCGTCGTTTTTATGCTGTTTTACGCGTTAAAACGCAGATTAAAAGCTCAAACGTGCTGTTTTGCTAAAATAACTTCATTTTCAAGCATTTTAGATCGTTGAAATCGTTCAAATAGAAGCAATATTAATAAAAAAACGAATAATAAAAATTCGTCGTTTTTATGCTGTTTTACGCGTTAAAAACGCAGATTAAAGCTCAAAACGCGCTGTTTTGCTAAAATAATAATTTTCAAGCACTTCAGGATCGCTGGAAATCGTTCAAATAGAAGCACAAGAAAACGAATAATAAAAAAATTCGCCGTTTTTATGCTGTTTTACGCGTTAAAACGCAGATTAAAGCTCAAAACGTACTGTTTTGCTAAAATTAGCATTTTCAAGCATTTTAGATCGTTGAAATTGTTCAAATAGAAGCAATATTAATAAAACGAATAATAAAAATTGTCGTTTTTATGCTGCTTTACGCGTTAAAACGCAGATTAAAGCTCAAAACGTACCGTTTTGCTAAAATTAGCATTTTCGCTAATTTTAGATCGCTGAAATCAACTAAATAGGACGGCCATTAATAAAACGAATAATAAAAATTTCGTCGTTTTTATGTTGTTTTACGTTAAAACGCAGATTAAAAGCTCAAACGTACTGTTTTGCTAAAATTAGCATTTTCAAGCATTTTAGATCGTTGGAAATCGTTCAAATAGAAGCAATATTAATAAAAAAACGAATAATAAAAAATCGTCGTTTTTATGTTGTTTTACGCGTTAAAACGCAGATTAAAAGCCTCAAAAACGTGCTGTTTTACAAAAATAATCATTTTCAAGCATTTTTAGATCGTTGAAATCGTTCAAATAGACGCACATAATAAAACGAATAATAAAAATTTCGTCGTTTATATGTTGTTTTACGCGTTAAAACGCAGATTAAAGCTCAAAACGCTGTTTTGCTAAAATAAGCATTTTCAAGACGGATCGTTGAAATCGTTCAAATAGAAGTAAGATAATAAAAACGAATAATAAAAATTCGTCGTTTTTATGCTGTTTACGCCTTAAAACGCAGATTAAAAGCTCAAACGTGCTGTTTTGCTAAAATAATCATTTTCAAGCATTTTAGATCGTTGAAATCGTTCAAATAGACGCATTAATAAAAAACGAATAATAAAAATTTCGTCGTTTTTATGCTGTTTTACGCGTTAAAACGCAGATTAAAGCTCAAAACGTGCTGTTTTGCTAAAATAAGCATTTTTCAAGCATTTTAGATCGTTGGAAATCGTTCAAATAGACACACAATATTAATAAAAAACGAATAATAAAATTCCCGTCGTTTTATGCCGTTTACGCGTTAAACGGTGATTAAAAGCTCAAACGTGCTGTTTTGCTAAAATAAGCATTTTCAAGCATTTTAGACGTTGAAATCGTTCAAATAGAAGAAAATATTAATAAAAACGAATAATAAAAATTTGTCGTTTTATGCTGTTTTACGCGTTAAACGCAGGATTAAAGCTCAAACGTGCTGTTTTGCTAAAATAATCATATTCAAGCATTTTAGATCGTTGAAATTGTCTCGTTCAAATAGACGCACATTAATAAAAAAAAAAAAAAACGAATAATAAAAAATTTCGTCGTTTTATAAGCTGTTTTACGCGTTAAAAACGCGCAGATTAAAGCTCAAACGTGCTGTTTTGCTAAAATAATCATTTTCAAGCACTTTATCGCTGAAAATCGTTCAAATAGACGCAATATTAATAAAAACGAATAATAAAAATTTCGTCGTTTTTATGTTGTTTTTACGCGTTACAACGCATATTAAAGCTCAAAACGTGCTGTTTTGCTAAAATAAGCATTTTCAAGCATTTTAGATCGTTGAAATCGTTCAAATAGAAGCAATATTAATAAAACGAATAATAAAAAATTCGTCGTTTTATGCTGTTTTACGCGTTAAAACGAAGATCCGCTCAAACGTGCTGTTTGCTAAAATAATCATTTTCAAGCATTTTAGATCGTTGAACCGTTCAAATAGACGCAATATTAATAAAAACGAATAATAAAAATGTTGTCGTTTTTATGCTGTTTTGCCGCGTTAAAACGCAGATTAAAAGCCTCAAAACGCGCTGTTTTTCTTAAAAATTAGCATTTCAAAGTTTCAGATGGGTTTTGAAATCGTTCTAAATAGGAAGGTTATTTAATAAAAACGAATAATAAAATTCGTCGTTTTATGCTGTTTGCATGCGTTTAAAACGCAGATTAAAGCTCAAAACGTGCTGTTTTGCTAAAATAATCATATTCAAGCATTTTAGATCGTTGAAATTGTTCAAATAGACGCAATATTAATAAAAACGAATAATAAAAATTTCGTCGTTTTATGCTGTTTTACGCGTTAAAACGCAGATTAAAGCTCAAAACGTGCTGTTTTGCTAAAATAATCATTTTCAAGCACTTTAGATCGTTGAAATCGTTCAAATAGACGCAATATTAATAAAAACGAATAATAAAAATTTCGTCGTTTTATGCTGTTTTACGCGTTACAACGCATATTAAAGCTCAAACGTGCTGTTTTGCTAAATATAGCATTTTCAAGCATTTTAGATCGTTGAAATCGTTCAAATAGAAGCAATATTAATAAAAACGAATATAAAAATTCGTCGTTTTATGCTGTTTTACGCGTTAAAACGAAGATTCAAGCTCAAAACGTGCTGTTCGTGCTAAAATAATCATTTTCAAGCATTTTAGATCGTTGAAATCGTTCAAATAGACGCAATATTAATAAAAACGAATAATAAAAATGTTGTCGTTTTTATGCTGTTTTACGCGTTAAAACGCAGATTAAAGCTCAAACGTGCAGTTTTTCTAAAATTAGCATTTTCAAGCCTTTAGATGGTTGAAATCGTTCAAATAGAAGCAATATTAATAAAAAACGAATAATAAAAATTCGTCGTTTTTATGCTGTTTTACGCGTTAAAACGCAGATTAAAGCTCAAACGTGCTGTTTTGCTAAAAATAATCGTTTTCAAGCATTTTAGATCGTTGAAATCGTTCAAATAGACGCAATATTAATAAAAAACGAATAATAAAAATTTCGTCGTTTTTATGCTGTTTTACGCGTTAAACGCAGATTAAAGCTCAAAACGTGCTGTTTTGCTAAAATAATCATTTTCAAGCATTTTAGATCGTTGAAATCGTTCAAATAGACGCAATATTAATAAAAAACGAATAATAAAAATTTCGTCGTTTTTATGCTGTTTTACGCGTTAAAACGCAGATTAAAGCTCAAAACGTGCTGTTTTGCTAAAATAAGCATTTTCAAGCATTTTAGATCGTTGAAAACGTTCAAATAGACGCAATATTAATAAACAACGAATAATAAAAATTTGTCGTTTTATGCTGTTTTACGCGTTAAAACGCAGTTTAAAAAGCTCAAAACGTGCTGTTTTGCTAAAATAATCATTTTCAAGCTTTTTTAGATCGTTGAAATCGTTCAAATAGACGCAATATTAATAAAAACGAATAATAAAAATTTCGTCGTTTTTATGCTGTTTTACGCGTTAAAACGCAGATCAAAGCTCAAAACGCGCTGTTTTGCTAAAATAAGCATTTTCAAGCATTTTAGATCGTTGAAATCGTTCAAATAGAAGCAATATTAATAAAAACGAATAAAAAAAATTCGTCGTTTTTATGCTGTTTTACGCGTTAAAACGCAGATTAAAAGCTCAAAACGTGCTGTTTTGCTAAAATAAGCATTTTCAAGCATTTTAGATCGTTGAAATCGTTCAAATAGACGCAAATTAATAAAAAACGAATAATAAAAATTCGTCGTTTTATGCTGTTTTACGCGTTAAAACGCAGATTAAAGCTCAAAACGTGCTGTTTTTGCTAAAATAATCATATTCAAGCATTTTAGATCGTTGAAATCGTTCAAATAGACGCAATATTAATAAAAACGAATAATAAAAAATTCGTCTTTTTTATACTGTTTTACGCGTTAAAACGCAGATTAAAGCTCAAAACGTGCTGTTTTGCTAAAATAATCATTTTCAAGCATTTTAGATCGTTAAAATCGTTCAAATAGACGCAATATTAATAAAAAACGAATAATAAAATTTCGTCGTTTTATGCTGTTTTACGCGTTAAAACGCAGATTAAAGCTCAAAACGTGCTGTTTTGCTAAAATAAGCATTTTCAAGCATTTTAGTTCGTCGAAATCGTTCAAATAGACGCAATATTAATAAAAAACGAATAAAAAAAATTTCGTCTTTTTTATGCTTTTTTACGCGTTAAAACGCAGTTTAAAAAGCTCAAAACGGGGCTGTTTTGCTAAAATAAGCATTTTCGCATTTTAGATCGTTGAAATCGTTCAAATAGAAGCAATATTAATAAAAACGAAAAAAAAAATTCGTCGTTTTTATGCTGTTTTACGCGTTAAAACGCAGATTAAACTCAAAACGGCTGTTTTGCTAAAATAAGCATTTTCAAGCATTTTAGATCGTTTAAATCGTTCAAATAGCCCAATATTAATAAAAACGAATAATAAAAAATTCGTCGTTTTTATGCTGTTTTCGCTTTAAAAACGCAGATTAAAGCTCAAAACGTGCTGTTTTCTAAAAAACATTTTCAAGCATTTTAGATCGTTGAAATCGTTCAAATAGAGAAGAAATATTAAAAAAAACGAATAATAAAAATTCGTGGTTTTTATGCTGTTTTTACGATAAAAACGCGATTAAAACTCAAAACGTGCTTTTTTGCTTTAAAATAATTATATTCAAGCATTTTAGATCGTTGAAATCGTTCAAATAGACGCAATATTAATAAAAACGATAATAAAATTTTCGTCGTTTTATGCTGTTTTACGCGTTAAAACCAATTAAACTCAAAAGTGCTGTTTTGCTAAAATAATCATTTTCAAGCACTTTAGATGTTGAAATCGTTCAAATACGCAATATTAATAAAAACAAATAATAAAATTTCGTCGTTTTTATGCTTTTTTTACGCGTTAAAACGCAGATTAAAACTCAAAACGTGCGTTTTGCTAAAAATAAGCATTTTCAGCTTTTTTAATCGTTGAAATCGTTTAAATAAAAAGCAATATTAAAAAAAACGCAATAAAAAATTCGTCGTTTTATGCTGTTTTACGCGTTAAAACGCAGATTAAATAAAACGTCTGTTTGCTAAAATAATCATTTTCAAGCATTTTTAGATCGTTGAAATCCGTTCAAATAGACGCAAATTAATAAAAACGAATAAAAAAAAATTTCGTCGTTTTTATGCTGTTTATGCGTTAAAACACAGATTAAACTCAAAACTACTGTTTTGCTAAAATAAGCATTTTCAAGCATTTTAGTTCGTTGAAATCGTTCAAATAGACGCAATATTAATAAAAACGAATAATAAAAATTCGTCGTTTTTATGCTGTTTTGCGTTAAACGCAATTAAAGCTCAAAACGTGCGACAAAATAATCATATTCAAGCATTTTTAGATCGTTGAAATCGTGCAAATAGACGCAATAGTAATAAAAACGAATAATAAAAATTTCGTCGTTTTTTATGCTGTTTTACGCGTTTAAAACGCAGATTAAAACTCAAAACGTGTGCTGTTTTGCTAAAATAATCATTTTCAAGCATTTTTGATCGTTGAAATCGTTCAAATAGACGCAATAGTAATAAAAACGAATAATAAAAATTTCGTCATTTTATGCTGTTTTACGCGTTAAAACGCAGATTAAAACTCAAAACATTGCTGGCTTTTGCTAAAATAATCATATTCCAGCTTTAGATCGTTGAAATCGTTCAAATAGACGCAATATTGAAAATAAAAACGAATAATAAAATTTTGTCATTTTTTTATGCTGTTTTACGCGCGTTAAAACGCGATTAAAGCTCAAAACGTGCTGTTTTATATCATTTTCAAAGCATTTTAGATCGTTGAAATCGTTCAAATAGACGCAATATTAATAAAAAGCAGATAATAAAAATTTCGTCGTTTTATGCTGTTTTGCGCGTTAAAACGCGAATTAAAACTCAAAACGTGCTGTTTTGCTAAAATAATCACATTTTCAAGCTTTTTTTGATGTTGAAATCGTTAAAATAAAGCAATATAAAAAAAACAATAATAAAAATTTCGTCGTTTTTATGCTTTTTTCGCGAAAACGCAGATTAAACTAAAACGTGCTTTTTTGTAAAATAATTTTCAAACATTTTAATCTTGAAATGTTCAAAAGCAATATAATAAAAACAATAAAAAAATTTTCTTTTTCGTTTTACGCGTTAAAACGCGATTAAAGCCAAAAGGCTGTTTTGCTAAAAACATTTTCAAGCTTAGTCGTTGAATCGTTCATAGAATAAAAACGAATAAAAAATTGTCGTTTTTATGTTTTACCGTTAAAACGAATTTAAAGCTAAAATAATCTTTTTCAAATTTTGATCTTGAAATTTCAAATGACGTCAATATTAAAAAAATAATAAAATTACCGTTTTAAAAAATTTCGCGTTTAACGCTGTTTATACTCGTTAAAACGCAGTTTAAGCTCAAAACTGCTTTTACATTTTAAATTTTAAATCGTTCAAATGAAATCTTAAATGAAAAAATATAATAAAACGAATTATTAAATTTTTCGTTTAATCTATTTAAAGCTTAAAACGCGTTTAAGCTAAAAACGTCTGTTTTGCTAAAAACTTTTAACTTTAAGATCGTTGAAATGACCAAATAGAAGCAATTATAAAAACAATAATAATTTTATTTTCGTTTAATGCTGTTTAAGCTAAAACGCAGATTTAAAATAATACTTCTGTTTTGCTAAAATCGTATTTCAAGCATTTTAGCGTTAAATCGTTAAAGAAATTCGTCATTTTATTATTTTAAAAAGATTCGTTTAATGCTGTTTTGCGTTAAAACGCGATTAACTAAAACATTTTCAAATAACATTTTAACATTTTAGATCGTTGAAATCGTTCAAATAAAAAAATTTAATTAGCGAATTTATGAAAACGCGTTAAACTTTGCGTTTTGCAAAAAACAGATTATAAGCCATTGTCGTTTTCTTAAATAAAAATTTTTAAAGCTTTTAATAAAATTTCTAACGCATTTTTAAAGCAAATAAATAAAACGTGTTTTTGCTGTTTTACGCGTTAAACGCGATTGAAAGCTCAAAGTTGTGCAAAATAATCATTTTAAACAATTTAAATTGAAATCGTTTAAATAGAGCAATATTAATTAAAACGATAATAAAAAACGTGCTGTTTTTATGCTGTTTAACATTTAAACCAATTTAGAACGGTTGTATCGTTCAAAATAAGCATTTTAAAACAATTAGATCGTTAAATCGTTCAAATAGAACTGATTATTAAAACGAATTAAAGCTCAAAACGTCTTTTTGCTTAAATAAGCATTTTAAAGCTAAACGTTGAAATTTAAAAAAATTAATAAAGCGAATAATAAAAAATTAAATCGTTTTATAAGCTGTATTACGCGTTAAAACGCAATTAAACTCAAAACGTGCTGTTTTACTAAAAACAATTAAAATTTTAGATCGTTGTTCGTCAAAATACTAAAAACGATATAAAAATTTCGTCGTTTTATGCCATTTTCGCTTAAAACAGTAAAAGCTCAAACTTTTTCATGTTTTTCGCGTAATAATTTTCAATTAGATCGTTGAAATCGTTAAAATAGACGCAATATTAATAAAAACGAATAATAAAATTTCTTCATTTATGCTTTTTACGTTAAAACGCAGATAAAGTCAAAACGTTGCTTTTTGCTTTAAATTAACATTTCAAGCATTTAGATCGTTGAAATCGTTTCAAAAACAATATTAATAAAACAATTATAAATTTGGGTTTATGCTGTTTACGCGTTAAACGCAGATAAACTCAAACGTGCTGTTTTGCTAAAAAATCATTTTCAAGCATTTTAGATCGTTGAAATCGTTCAAAATAGAAACAATATTATTAAAAACCAATAATAAAATTCGTCGTTTATGCTGTTTTTTACGCGTTAAAGCTGCAGATTAAAACTCAAAACGTGCTGTTTTTGCTAAAAGTAAATAAATTTTCAAGCATTTTTAGATCGTTGAAATCGTTCAAAATAGACACAATATTAATAAAAACGAATAATAAAAATTTCGTCGTTTTTATGCTGTTTTACGCGTTAAAGGCACTTGAGATTAGGCTCAAAGCGCTGTTTTGCTAAAATAAAAGCATTTTCAGAAAGCATTTTAGATCGATTTAGAAATCCGTTAATATAAAAACAGATAATAAAAATCGTCGTTTTCATGCTGTTTACGCGTTAAAACGCAGAGGTAATGTCTCAAAACGATGCTGTTTTGCTAAAATAATCATTTTCAAGCATTTTAGATCCCGTTTAAATCGTTCAAATAGACGCAATATTAATAAAACAGATAATAAAATGTCGTCGTTTTTATGCTGTTTTACGCGTTAAAACGCAGATTAAAGCTCAAAACATTAACTGTTTTGCTAAAATAATCATTTTCAAGCATTTTAGATCGTTGAAATCGTTCAAATAGACGCAATATTAATAGAAACGAATAATAAAATTTCGTCGTTTTTTTTTATGCTGTTTACGCGTGAAAACGCAGATTAAAAATAAAACGAGCTGTTTTTGCTAAAATAAAGCATTTTCAAAGCATTTTAGATCGTTGAAATCGTTCAAAAATAGAAGCAATATTAATAAAACGAATAATAAAAATTCGTCACGTTTTTATGCCTGTTTTACCGCGTTAAAACGCAGATTAAAACTCAAAACGCGCTGTTTTGCTAAAATAATAAGCATTTTCAAGCATTTTTAGATCGTTGAAATCGTTCAAATGAAGCAATATTAATAAAAACGAATAATAAAAAATTCGTCGTTTTTACATGCTGTTTTACGCGTTAAAAACGCAGATTAAAAGTTCAAAACGTGCTGTTTTGGCTAAAATAATCATTTTTCAAGCATTTTAGATCGTTGAAATCGTTTTCAGAAATAGACGCAATATTAATAAAGAAGCGAATAATAAAATTACGTCGTTTTTTATGTGCTGTTTACGCGTTAAAACGCAGATTAAAGCTCAAAACATTACTGTTTTGCTAAAATAGCACTTTCAAGCATTTTTAGATCGTTGGGGAAATCACGTTCCGTAGAGAAGCAATATTGGCAAAACGAATAATATTAAAAATGTCGTCGTTTTTATGCTGTTTTACGCGTTAAAACGCAGATTAAAGCTGAAAACGTGCTGTTTTGAATAAAGAGCCAGCATTTTCAGAAGCATTTTAGATCGTTGAAATCGTTCAAATAGAGAAGCAATATTAATAAAAACGAATAATAAAAATTCGTACGTTTTTATGTACTGTTTTACGCGTTAAAACGCAGATTTAAAATAAAACGTGCTGTTTTTGCTGCAAAATGTCATTTTCGAAGCATTTTTTAGATCGATTTGAAATCGTTCAAATAGACGCAATATTGAAAATAAAAACGAATAATAAAAATTTCGTCACGTTTTTTATGCTGTTTTTACGCTTGTTAAAACGCAGATTAAAGCTTCAAAACGTGCTGTTTTGCTAAAATAATCATTTTTCAAGCATTTTAGATCGATTTAAAATCGTTTCAAATAGAAGCAATAGTAATAAAAACGAATAATATTAAAATATTCGTCGTTTTTATGCTGTTTTACGCGTTAAAACGCAGATTAAAACTCAAAACGTGCTGTTTTGCTAAAATAAAAGCATTTTTCAAGCATTTAGATCACGTTGAAATCGTTTCAAAATAGAAGCAATATTAATAAAAGAGCAAGATAATAAAAAAAATTCGTCGTTTTATGCTTTATTTTAGCGGGTAAAACGCAGATTAAAGCTCAAAACGTGCTGTTTTTGCTAAAATAATCATTTTCAAAGCATTTTTAGATCGTTGAAATCGTTCAAATAGAAGCAATATTATTAAAACGAATAATAAAAATTCGTCGTTTTTACATGCTGTTTTTACGCGCGTTAAAACGCAGATTAAAAGCTCAAAACGTGCTGTTTTGCTTCAAAAGATAATCATTTGCACGAAAGCATTTTAGATCGTTGAAATCTCGTTCAAATAGACGCAATATTAATAAATAACGAATAATAAAAATTTCGTCGTTTTATGCTGTTTACGCGTTAAAACGCAGATTAAAACTCAAAACGCGCTGTTTTGCTAAAATAAGCATTTTCAAGCATTTTTAGATCCGTTTGAAATCACGTTCCAAATGAAGCAATATTAACTAAAACGAATAATAAAAATTCGTCGTTTTTATTGCGTTTTACGCGTTAAAACGCAGATTAAAGCTCAAAACATTTTATTTTTGCTAAAATAAGCGGTACAGCATTTTGAATCGTTGAAATCGTTTCCGGAAATACAGAAGCAATATTAATGAAACGAATAATAAACAATTCGTCGTTTTATGCTGTTTTACGCGTTAAAGGCGCAGATTAAAGCTCAAACGTGCTGTTTTGCTAAAATAAGCATTTTCAAGTATTTTAGAACGTTGGAAATCGTTCAAATAGAAACAATATTAATAAAAAGCAGATAATAAAAATCGTCGTTTTTATGCTGTTTTACGCGTTAAAACGCGGATTAAAGCTTTCAAACATTGCTGTTTTGCTAAAATAATCATTTTCAAGCATTTTAGATCGTTGAAATCGTTCAAATAGACGCAATATTAATAAAACGAATAATAAAAAATTTCGTCGTTTTTTTTGTACTGTTTCACGCGTTAAAACGCAGATTAAAACTCAAAACGCGCTGTTTTTTGCTAAAATAAGCATTTTTCAAGCATTTTGGATCGTTGAAATCGTTCAAATGGAAGCAATAATGTAAAACGAATAATATTAAAAATTCGTCGTTTTTATGCTGTTTTACGCGTTAAAACGCAGATTAAAGCTCAAAAACGTGCTGTTTTGCTAAAATAATCATTTTTTCAAGCATTTTTAGATCGTTGAAATCGTTTCAAATGGGCATAATATTAATAAAAACGAATAATAAAAATTTCGTCGTTTTTATGCTGTTTTACGCGTTAAAACACTGAATTAAAGCTCAAAACGTGCTGTTTTGCTAAAATATTTCAAGCATTTTAGATCGTTGAAATCGTTCAGAATAGACGCAATATTAATAAGAAGCAAGATAATAAAAATTTCGTCGTTTTATGCTGTTTACGCGTGAAAACGCAGATTAAGAAACTCAAAACAGGCTGTTTTTTGTAAAATAAGCATTTTCAAGCATTTTAGATCCCGTTGAAATCGTTCAAATAGAGAAGCAATATTAATAAAAACGAATAATAAAAATTCGTCACGTTTTATGCTGTTTTACCCGCGTTAAACGCAGATTAAAGCTCAAAACGCGCTTCATTTTGCGCACAAAATAAACATTTTCAAGCATTTTAGATCGTTGAAATCGCGTTCAAATAGAAGCAATATTAATAAAACGAATAATAAAAATTCGTCGTTTTATGCTGTTTACGCGTTAAAACTACCAGATTAAAGTCAAAACGTGCTGTTGGCTAAAATAATCATTTTCAAACATTTTTAGATCGTTGAAATCGTTCAAATAGACGCAATATTAATAAAACGAATAATAAAATTACGTAGATTTTTTATGCTGTTTACGCGTTAAAACGCAGATTAAAACTCAAAACGTGCTGTTTTTGCTAAAAGGCCGCATTTTTCAAGCATTTTTGATCGTTGAAATCGTTCAAATAGAGAAGCAATATTAATAAAACGAATAATAAAAATTTCGTCGTTTTTTTATGCTGTTTTACGCGTTAAAACGCAGATTAAGAAGCTGAAAACGTGCTGTATAGATAAAATAAGCATTTTCAAGCATTTTTAGATCACGTTGAAATCGTTCAAATAGAAGCAATATTAATAAAAACAGATGGCAAAAAATTTACATTAGTTTTTTATGCTGTTTTACGCGTTAAGAAACGCAGATTAAAAAGCCAAACGTGCTGTTTTGCTAAAATAATCATTTTCAAAGCATTTTAAGATCGTTGAAATCCCGTTTCCGATAGGCGCAATATTGTAAAACGAATATAATAAAAATTTCGTCGTTTTTATGCTGTTTTGCGATTAAAACGCAGATTAAAAGCTCAAAACGTGCTGTTTTGCTAAAATAATCATTTTCAAGCATTTAGATCGTTGAAATCGTTCAAATAGAAACAATATTAATAAAAACGAATAATAAAATATTCGTCGTTTTTATGCTGTTTACGCGTTAAAACGCAGATTAAAGCTCAAAACGTGCTGTTTGCTAAAATAAAAGCATTTTCAAAACATTTTAGATCGTTGAAATCGTTCAAAAAAAAAACAAATTAAAAAACGAATAAAAAAATTTCGTCGTTTTATGCTGTTTACGCTTTAAAAACGAGATTAAAGTTCAAAACGTGCTGTTTTCAAAATAATCTTTTTCAAGCATTTTAGATGTTGAAATCGTTCAAATAGACGAATTTTAAAAAACGAATAATAAAAAATTTTCGTCGTTTTATGCTTTTTTAGGGTTAAAAACGCAGATTAAACCCAAAACTGCTTTTTTGCTAAAATAAGCATTTTCAAGCATTTTAGACGTTGAAATCGTTCAAATGGGCAATATTAAAAAAAAACGAATAAAAAAAAAATTCATCTTTTATGCTGTTTTACACGAAAAAACGCGGTTAAAAAAAAACGTGCTGTTTGCAAAAAAATATTTTCAACATTTTAGATCTTGAAACGTTCAAATAGACGCAATATTAAAAAAAACGAATAATAAAAATTTCGTCGTTTTTATGCTTTTTTTACGCGTTAAAACGCAGTTTAAAAAGCCAAAACGTGCTGTTTTGTTTAAAAAGCATTTTCTAGCTTTTTTAATCGTTGAAATCGTTCAAATAGAAAGCAATATTAAAAAAAACGGAATAAAAAAAAATTCGTCTTTTTTTAAAACCCTTTTTACCCCGTTAAAAAAGATTAAAAGTTTTCAAAACGTGCTTTTTTTCCCAAAAAAAAAAGCTTTTTTCAAGCTTTTTAAAGACCCTTTGGGGAAATGGGTTCAAAAAAGAAAAAAATTTAATAAAAACGAATAAAAAAAATTTCGTCTTTTTTTATGCTTTTTTTACGCGTTTAAAACGCAGATTAAAGCTAAAAACGCGCTGTTTTGCTAAAATAAGCTTTTTTCAAGCATTTTAAAACCCTTTGGGAAACCCGTTCAAATAGAAGCAATATTAAAAAAAACAATAATAAAAATTCGCCCGTTTTATGCTTTTTTACGCTTTAAAAACGCAGATTAAAGCTCAAAACGTGCTTTTTTTGCTAAAATAAGCATTTTCAAATTTTTAAGATCGTTGAAACCCGTTCAAATAGAAGCAATATGAATAAAACAATAATAAACAATTCGTCGTTTTTTATGCTTTTTTACGCGTTAAAGCGCAGATTAAAACTCAAACGTGCTGTTTTGCAAAAATAAAGCATTTTCAAAGTTTTTTTTTAGAACGTTAAAAATCGTTCAAATAAAAACAATATTAATAAAAAAGGGAATAATAAAAATTCGTCTTTTTTATGCTTTTTTACGCGTTAAAACGCGGTTAAAACTCAAAACGTGCTTTTTTTCAAAAAATAATAAAATCTTAAACTTTTTTAGATCGTTTGAAATCGTTCAAATAAAAACAATATTAATAAAAACGAATAAAAAATCGTCGTTTTATGCTTTTTTTACGCGTTAAAACGCAAAATTAAAACTAAAAAATGTGCTGTTTTGCTAAAATAATCATTTTCAAGCTTTTTTAGATCGTTGAAATCGTTCAAATAGACGCAAAAATTTAGATCGTTGAAATCGTTCAAATAGACGCAATATTAAAAAAAAACGAATAATAAAAATTTCGTCGTTTTATGTTTTTTAAAGTTAAACGCAGATTAAACTCAAAACGAGCTTTTTTGCTAAAATAAGCATTTTCAAGCATTTTAGACCCCGTTGAAATCGTTAAATAGAAGCAATATTAAAAAAAAACGAATAAAAAAAATTCTGTTTTATGCTGTTTTCCCGAAAAACGCAGGTTAAACTTAAAACTTCTGTTTTGCTAAATAATCTTTTTTGCATTTTAGATCGTTGAAACCCAAATAGACGCAATATTAAAAAAAAACAATATAAAAATTTCGTCGTTTTATGGTTTTACCGTTAAAACGGATTAAAACCAAAAACGGTGTTTGTAAAATAAGCATTTTCAAGCTTTTTGATCTTGAAATCGTTCAAATTAAAGCAATATTAATAAAAATGAATAAAAAAAAAATTGTCGTTTTATGTTTTTTTACGCGTTAAAACGCAGTTTAAAAACTCAAAACGTGCTGTTTTGTTTTAAAAAAAAGCATTTTAAAACATTTTAGATATTAAACGTTCAAATAGAAGCAATATTAAAAAAAACAATTAAAAATTTCTTTTTTATGCTGTTTTACGGTTAAAACCAGATTAAAGCTCAAACGTGCTGTTTTGCTAAAATAAATTTTAAAAGCATTTTGATCGTTGAAATCGTTCAAATGGGAAAAAAATTTTTAAAAAAAACGAATAAAAAAAAATTTTTCGTTTTTGCGGTTTTTACGCGTTAAAACGCAGATTAAAACTCAAAAACGCGCTGTTTTGCTAAAATAAGATTTTCAAGCATTTTGATCGTTGAAATCGTTCAAATAGAAGAATATTAAAAAAAAAACGAAAAATTTAAAAAATTCGTCGATGTGTTTTACGCTTTAAAAAACGCAGTTTAAAAAGCTCAAATTTTGTTTTGCAAAAAAAATTTTCGCATTTTAGATTTTGAAATCGTTCAAATAGAAGCAATATGAAAAAAAACGAATAATAAAAACGTCGTTTTATGCTGTTTACGCGTTAAAGCGCAGATTAAACTCAAACGTGCTGTTTTGCTAAAATAAGATTTTCGTATTTTAGAACGTTGAAATCGTTCAAATGAAGCAATTTTTAAAAAACGAATAATAAAAAATTCGTCGTTTTATGTTTTTTACGCGTTAAAACGCATTAAAAACTCAAAACGTGCTGTTTTGCTAAAAAATCATCTTCAAGCATTTTAGATCGTTGAAACGTTCAAAAGACGCAATATTAAAAAAAACGAATAAAAAAAAATTTCGTCGTTTTATGTGTTTTAGCGTTAAAACCTTTTAAAAAACTCAAAACCCCTGTTTTTGTAAAAAAGCTTTTCAACATTTTGATCGTTGAAATCGTTCGAACAATATTAATAAAAACAAAAAAAAAAAAACGTCTTTTTTTATGCTGTTTTACGCTTTAAAAAACGCAGTTTAAAAAGTCAAAACGTGTGTTTTGCTAAAATAATCATTTTCAAGCTTTTTTAGATCGTTGAAATCGTTCAAAAAACGCAATATTAAAAAAAACGAATAATAAAAATTTCGTCGTTTTATGCTGTTTTACGCGTTAAAACGCAGTTTAAAAAGCTAAAAACGTGCTGTTTTGTTTAAAAACATTTTCAAGCTTTTTTAGATCGTTAAATGTTCAAATAAAGTAATAATAATAAAACGAATAAAAAAAAATTCGTTTTTTTATGCTTTTTACGCTTTAAAAAAACGCAAAAAAGCTAAAACGTGCTGTTTTGCTAAAATAATCATTTTCAAGCATTTTAGATCGTTGAAATCGTTCAAAAAGACGCAATATTAATAAAAACGAATAATAAAATTTTTGTTTTTTTTTTTTTTACGCGTTAAAACGCAGATTAAAAAGCTCAAAACGGGGCTGTTTTGTTAAAAAAACTTTTCAAGCATTTTAGATCGTTAAAACGTTCAAATAGAAGGTATTAAAAAAAAAACGAATAATAAAAATTCGTCGTTTTATGGTTTTCGTTAAAACGCAATTAAAACTAAAAAAAGGCGTTTTCCTAAAATAACCGCATTTTGATCGTTGAAATGGGAAATGCGCTATTAAAAAAAAAACGAATAAAAACCGTCTTTTTTTGCTTTTTTCCCCTTAAAACCAGTTTAAAAAGCTCAAAACGATTTTTGTTAAAAAAAAGCCGCATTTTAGATCGTTGAAATCGTTCAAAAGGGGAAAAAAATATTAATAAAAACGAAAAAAAAAAAATTCGTCGTTTTATGCTGTTTTCGCTAAAAACGGGGTTAAAAAAAAAACGTGCTTTTTGCTAAAATAATCATTTTCAAGCTTTTAAATCGTTGAAATCGTTCAAATAGACGCAATATTAATAAAAACGAATAAAAAAAAAATTTCGTCGTTTTATGCTGTTTTACGCTTTAAAAACGCTGATTAAACTCAAAACCCCTGTTTTGCTAAAATAAGATTTTCAAGCTTTTTTAGATCGTTGAATTCGTTAAATAGAAGCAAATTTTAAAAAAAAAAACGAATAATAAAAATTCGTCGTTTTATTGTTTTACGCGTTAAAAGCAGATTCTCAAAACGTGCTGTTTTGCTAAAATAAGCTTTTTCGCTTTTTAGCGTTAAATCGTTCAAAAAAAAGCAATTTAATAAAAACGAATTTTTTTTTGTTTTTTAGGGTTAAAAACGCGATTAAAGTCAAAACGTGCTTTTTTTCATAATAAGCATTTTCAAGCTTTTTGATCGTTGAAATCGTTCAAATAGAAGCAATATTAATAAAACCGAAAAAAAAAAATTCGTCGTTTTATTTTTGTTTTCGCTTTAAAAAACGGATTAAAGCTCAAAACGGTGTTTTTTTAAAAAAATTCATTTTCAAGCTTTTTTGATCGTTGAAATCGTTAAAAAGACGCAATATTTATAAAAACGAATAAAAAAATTTCGTCGTTTTTTGCTTTTTACGCTTTAAAAAACGAATTTAAAAAGCTAAAAAACGTGCTGTTTTGCTAAAATAAACATTTTCAAATTTTGATCGTTGAAATGTTCAAATAAAAGCATTTTTAAAAAAAAAACGAATAATAAAAATTGCCTTTTTTTATCTGTTTTACGCGTTAAAACGAGATTAAACTCAAAACGTGCTGTTTTGCTAAAATAATCATTTTCAAGCATTTTAGATCGTTGAAATCGATCAAATAGACGCAATATTAATAAAAACGAATAATAAAAATTCGTCGTTTTTATGCTGTTTTACGCGTTAAAACGCAGATTAAAGCTCAAAACGTGCTGTTTTGCTAAAATAAGCATTTTCAAGCATTTTAGATCGTTGAAATCGTTCAAATAGAAGCAATATTAATAAAAACGAATAATAAAAATTCGTCGTTTTATGCTGTTTTACGCTTTAAAAACGCAGATTTAAGCTCAAAACGTGCTGTTTTGTTTAAAATAATCATTTTCAAGCATTTTAGATCGTTGAAATCGTTCAAATAGACGCAATATTTAAAAAACGAATAATAAAAATTTCGCCGTTTTATGCTGTTTTACGCGTTAAAACGCAGTTTAAAAAGCTCAAAACGTGCTGTTTTGCTAAAATAAACATTTTCAAGCATTTTAGACGTTGAAATCGTTCAAATAGAAGCACTATTAATAAAAACGAATAATAAAATATTCGTCGTTTTATGCGTTTTACGCGTTAAAACGCAGTTTAAAAAGCTCAAAACGTGCTGTTTTGCAAAATAATCATTTTCAAGCATTTTAGATCGTTGAAATCATAAAATAGACTCAATATTGATAAAACGAATAATAAAAATTTCGTCTTTTAAAATGCTGTTTTACGCGTTAAAACGCAGATTAAAGCTCAAAACGTGCTGTTTTGCTAAAATAAGCATTTTCAAGCTTTTTAGATCTTTGGGAAATCGTTCAAATAAAAAGCGTATTAATAAAAACGAATAATAAAAATCGTCGTTTTATGCTGTTTTACGCGTTAAAACGCAGATTAAAGCTCAAAACGTGCTGTTTTGCTAAAATAATCATTTTCAGCATTTTAGATCGTTGAAATCGTTGAAATAGACGCAATATTAATAAAAACGAATAAAAAAAATTTTGTCGTTTTTATGTTTTTTACGCGTTAAAACCGCAGATTAAGGGCTCAAAACGTGCTGTTTTGCTAAATAAGCATTTTCAAGCATTTTAGATCGTTGAAATAGTTCAAATAGAAGCAATATTAATAAAAACGAATAATAAAATTTCGTCGTTTTTTGGTTGCTTTACGCGTTAAAACGCAGATTAAAGCTCAAAACGTGCTGTTTTGCTAAAATAATCATTTTCAAGCATTTAAGATCGTTGAAATCGTTCAAATAGACGCAATATTAATAAAAATCGAATAATAAAAATTTCGTCGTTTTTATGCTTTTTTTACGCGTTAAAACGCAGATTAAAACTCAAAACGTGCTGTTTTGCTAAAATAAGCATTTTCAAGCATTTTAGATCGCTGAAATCGTTCAAATAGAAGCAATATTAAAAAAAAACGAATAATAAAAAATTCGTCTTTTTATGCTGTTTTACGCGTTAAAACGCAGATTAAAGCTCAAAACGTGCTGTTTTGCTAAAATAATCATTTTCAAGCATTTTAGATCCTGAAATCGTTCAAATAGACGCAATATTAATAAAAACGAATAAAAAAAATTTCGTCTTTTTTAAATGCTGTTTTACGCGTAAAACGCAGTTTAAAAACTCAAAACGTGCTGTTTTGCTAAAATAAGCATTTTCAAGCATTTTAGATCGTTGAAATCGTTCAAATAGAAGCAATATTAATAAAAACGAATAATAAAAAAAATCGTCGTTTTATGCTGTTTTAGCTTAAAAAGGCAGTTTTAAAACTCAAAACGTGATGTTTTGCTAAAATAATCATTTTCAAGCATTTTAGATCGTTAAAATCGTTCAAATAGACGCAATATTTATAAAAACGAATAATAAAATTTCGTCGTTTTATGCTGTTTTACGCGTTAAAACGCAGATTAAAAAGCTCAAACGTGCTGTTTCTTTGCTAAAATAAACATTTTCGCATTATAGATCGTTGAAATCGTTCAAATAGACGCAATTTATAAAAACGAATAATAAAAATTTCGTCGTTTTTATGCGTTTTACGCGTTAAAACGCAGATTAAAAGCTCAAAACGTGCTGTTTTGCTAAAATAAACTTTTTTCAAGCATTTTGATCGTTGAAATCGTTCAAATAGAAGCACTATTAATAAAAACGAATAATAAAATATTCGTCGTTTTATGCTGTTTACGCGTTAAAACGCAGATTAAACCAAAACGTGCTGTTTTACTAAAATAAGCATTTTCAAGCATTTTAGATCGTTGAAATCGTTCAAATAGAAGCAGTATTAATAAAAACGAATAATAAAAATTCGTCTTTTATGCTGTTTTACGCGTTAAAAACGCAGTTTAAAAAGCTCAAAACGGCTGTTTTGCTAAAATAATCATTTTCAAGCATTTTAGATCGTTGAAATCGTTGAAATAGACGCAATATTAATAAAAACGAATAATAAAAATTTTGTCGTTTTATTGTTTTACGCGTTAAAACGCAGATTAAAGCTCAAAACTTGCAGTTTTGCTAAAAAAACATTTTCAAGCATTTTAGATCGTTGAAATCGTTCAAATAGAAGCACTATTAATAAAAACGAATAATAAAAATTCGTCGTTTTATGTTGTTTTACGCGTTAAAACGAGATTAAAAGCTCAAAAACGTGCTGTTTTGCTAAAATAATCATTTTCAAGCATTTAAGATCGTTGAAATCGTTCAAATAGACCCAATATTAATAAAATCGAATAATAAAAATTTCGTCTTTTTTATGCTGTTTTACGCGTTAAAACGCAGAAAAAAACTCAAAACGTGCTGTTTTGCTAAAATAAGCATTTTCAAGCATTTTAGATCGTTGAAATCGTTCAAATAGAAGCAATATTAATAAAAACGAATAATAAAAATTCGTCGTTTTTTATGCTGTTTTACGCGTTGAAACGCAGATTAAAGCTCAAAACGTGCTGTTTTGCTAAAATAATCATTTTCAAGCATTTTAGATCGTTGAAATCCGTTGAAATAGACGCAATATTAATAAAAACGAATAATAAAAATTTCGTCTTTTTTATGCCGTTTCGCGTTAAAACGCAGATTAAAACTCAAAACGTGCTGTTTTCAAAAAGCTTTTCCCAAACATTTTTGATCGTTGAAATCGTTCAAATAGAAGCAATATTAATAAAAACGAATAAAAAAAAAATTCGTCTTTTTTTTATGTTTTTACGCGTTAAAACGCAAAATTAAAACTCAAAACGTGCTTTTTTTGCTAAAATAACTTTTTCCCAAGCATTTTTAGATCTTTTGAAATTTTCCCAAATGGGAAGAATATTAATAAAAACGAATAATAAAAATTTTCGTCTTTTTTGCTGTTTTACGCTTTAAAAACGCAGATTAAAGCTAAAAACGTGCTGTTTTTCCCAAAAAAAAGCTTTTTCAAAATTTTGAACGTTGAAATCTTTCCCAAAATAGAAGCAATATTAATAAAAGAAAAATTTAAAAATTCGTCTTTTTTATGCTGTTTTACGCGTTAAACGCAGAAAAACCCCAAAACGTGCTGTTTTGCTAAAATAACTTTTTTCAAGCTTTTTTAGACTTGAAATCGTTCAAATAAAAGCAATATTAATAAAAACGAATAATAAAAATTTGTCTTTTTTTATGCTGTTTTAGGGTTTAAAAACGCAGTTTAAAAAAAGCTAAAAACGGCTGTTTTGTTTAAAATTTAAGCATTTTCGCATTTTAAAACGTTGAAATGTTCAAAAGAAGCAATATTAAAAAAAAAAGAATAATAAAAATTCGTCTTTTTTTCCCGCCTTT